>NC_134697.1:25137330-25227330 GCF_050947455.1 Rhinoderma darwinii
TACTGCAGCCAAATCCCTGTAATCGCCTCACCATTGGGGGTTTCCCTATTTGGATGACCCTTATAAGACTCAATAATGAAGAATTATACATACAAGCTGTCACGGCGCAGGGTGTGGACCCACTGGGCCGTACCGCGTAGCGGGGTAACAGCTGGCCAACAATGTACAAAACAATGTCTATAGTTCTGAACGGGAACCTGAGGCAATGTAGACAGTGGCAGGAGCACGACTTGACTTTCACAGCAGGTAACGCCGCGGATGCGGCGGAAGACACGTCTTGACTTTCACAGCAGGTAAAGATAGCACGGGATACAGGGTACAGGCAGCAGGAATGGGTAACACTGGGAACTGGAAAACACTGGGAGACCTTTAGCAAGATAAACTAGGGTATACAACAACGCTCAGGCAAGGAAACAGTGGGCAGGGCACCTTATTATAGTCCAGCAGCCATTTGGGCTGATAATGATGTTAGGCAGCTGGACGCATACTGGCCCTTTAAGGCCATGCACGCGCGGGGGGGTGCGCGCCCTGCGGGACACAGTCCGAGGACCCGGAAGAGAGTGCCGGCGTCTCCCTGGAGGGAGCGAACGCTGAGAAAAGAGACGTCCATGGCCGGGATCGTCAAGAGGTAAGTCGGAACGACGACCCCTGGCCATAGACGTAACACAATCATATGAAAATACAGCACTAATATGAATGCACAAAATGCATAATTTCCGCTCCATATTGCTTATTGCTTGCCGTACTTGTTCCTTATTGATTTAGGTTTTCTCCGTATTCTTTCAGTATGGCTTCATGATGAATGTAGGCAGTAGAAGCACTTGCAGTAGAATATACAGCTTCACATGGAAACCAAATGGATAGTTTATACGGATCAGTAGGGATGAAGCAGTTTTATTAAGTTTCCGTTTACTTTTATTGGGAAAACTCGGCTTACATACTGGATCCGATGGAGCCTACTGTGGACTATGTACAGAAATCCCACCGTATAACCATACGTTGGTGTACATAGCTCCAGAGCCTTATATGAGCTCTGTATTTGGGACTATCCCTGCATGGAAACTTTGTTGCAGAAATATCTTGCAGATACAAATCATAGTTGTCTGCGTCCTACAATGCTGGCTTATAGATCTAAATCCATCATGATGAGTTTATAATGTTTGGCTGTAGCTGGTGACAGGAGAGTTTGATGGAGGTTGAGTTTATGCTGTAACTCATGTGGATGGAGTGAACATTACTGTGACACGGACCTGATCCTTGAGTAAATGTATATTGTGCATTGCTCTGTTACTATAACACAGAGTACAACGCCCCTAATGGGACAATACTGCACGTGTCATTGCTGATGTGTGGTTAATACGGTGCTAGCCAACCAGTCTTCTACCATTATTCAGTCCAGTCAGTACTAGTTCTCCTTGGTGCAGTTCAGACCTCATGTTTAACAAATCTTCCTGCTCCTGCATTACTTGTGTTATATACTAATCTACTGAAAAGAAAGCAAATAGTATGTCATAATGACCTTATTGTCTTTGTGCACTCCTTCGATGGGGGCCTGGCTGCTGAGACCCCCCCCCCCTCCCCCACACTGTTGCTGATAGAAAGGTGCAGAAGCGTTCATCTGAGTGTCCTGCACCTTCGTTTCAGTGACGGCGGGGGTCTCAGATCCCAGACTCCCACCGATCCAAATTTCTGATATGTGTCTATGACATATGAAAACATTTTTGAAAATGCAGTTACTCTTTAACTAAGGTGCTCATTACAACAACAATGCAGCTCAGTCCATTAGGATTTTGCAGGTATTTGTATTTGCTTTTACAAAAGCATTTTAACTAAGAAATTCAAGTTTGAAATGTATAAACGTGTATTTTATTTTCAGAGCATGCATCTTGAGGGTAACGCATTGTGTTCCCTTCCTGAGAATTTCTTCCTACATCTGCAGTACCTTGTTTGGTTGGACCTCCGAAACAACGAGATCACAAGTTTACCAAGTTCGATAGGAGGACACAGGTACATTTTATATGTAAGCAAGCAGTTGTATTAAGACAAACATGACTCTTTTATTTGTATTGTGTCATCAACATCAGTTGATCATTGGGGCCAGGCACACATTTGCTTTGCAGTAGCCGATAGAGGGGACATGCAATATGACATGGCATCCATTCAAATTAATTGGTGACCATGTAATAAGTGGCTGGGCCGAGTTTGAGAAACACTTAGTCCTAGCAGATTTATACTTATAAAGGAGTTTTAGAGGATAACCCGCTCTATAAGGGTATGTTCACACGCAGAGTCAAAAACGTCTCAAAATATGGAGCTGTTTTCAAGGGAAAACAGCTCCTGATTTTCAGAAGTTTTTTGAGCAACTCGCGTTTTTCGCTGCGTTTTTGGAGCTGTTTTTCAATAGAGACTATGAGAAAACGGCTCCAAAAAGTCCCAAGAAGTGTCCTGCACTTCTTTTGACAAGCCGTAATTTTACGTGCAGTCTTTTGACAGCGACGCGTAAAATGACAGCTCGTCTGCACAGAACATCGTAAGACCTATTGCAAGCAATGGGCAGATGTTTGCCGATGTATTGGAGCCGTCTTTTCAGGCGTAATTTGAGGCGTAAAACGCCTTCATTGCGTCTGAAAAGAGGTCGTGTGCACATACCCTAACATCCATATGCCTTATGACGTACATTTGAGACAACAAGACACCTTTAAAGGGGTTTTCCAGGTTCTGACAACTGATGACCTATCCACCGGATAGGTCATCAGTAGATGATCTGTGGGGGTCCGACACCCGACCCCGCACAGATCAGGTGCCTCCGTGCACTGGACGTACATGCCGGAAGCAGTTAGCTCCGGTGACGGAATAGCGACCGAGCTGCAGTACTGCAGCTCTGCTCCTATTCAAGTGAATAGGAGCGGACCTGCAGATCTGCAGCACGGCCACTATGCAATGGTCGGAGCCAACTGCTTCCGGGCTTCGTTCATAGCATTATGCACCACAACGACCCGCGCCGATGACATACTGATGACCTATTTGGTGGATAGGTCATCAGTTGTCAGAAGCTGGACAACCCCTTTAATTTTAGTATTTTTCGGATAAGCACTCATGAGATGTGGTACATATGCCCTTGTATAGTTGGCACCAATTCAACTGGGAGTTTTAGGAAATCACTTTGGTACTGATCACCCTCAACACACTGGTGGAGAGTAGAATTTATGATTCTGTCAATCACAGCAAGTAGCTCAGGCCCTTAGGGTACGTCCACCTGTAACATAAACACTGTGGCATTTACGACCGGATGATTTTTGCAGAAACTCTGCAGAGTATTACAGTAGCAGCAAAGTGGATGGGACTTGAACAAATCTCATCCGCACGCTGTGGAAAAAATATGCAAAGTAAAAGTGTGGAAACCTACTTGTAGTGCTGATTCTCAATCTGCAACATGTCAATTTCTTTTGCGAAAAGATTCCGGAGTGTTTACGCCACGTGTGGATGTACCCTTAACCCCTTCCCGCTCCTGGACGTACTATTAGGTCATGGCAGCTGTATCGTTCGCGCTCCATGACCTAATAGTACGTCTCGGGAGTAACGGCCGTTTCGGCCGTCCTCCCGACACATACAGGAGCTGTGGCAGCTGCTGTCTTGTTCAGCAGCTGCCGCAGCTCCTACAGCGGGGACCGATCGCTGTGTCCCCGCTGATTAACCCCTTAAAAGCCGCGTTCTATAGAGATCGCGGCTTTTTAGGGGTTAAGCTGCCATCGCCGGCCTGCTACGCGATAGCGGCCGGCGATGGTGACTATGGCAACCGGACACAAACAATGGCGTCCGGCTATGCCATAGACGGAAGCGTAGTGGGTCCTGACAACGTCAGGACCCACTATGCTTGCTGTCAGTGAGTAGCTGACAGTTCTAATACACTGCACTACGCATGTAGTGCAGTGTATTAGAATTGCGATCAGGGCCTCCTGCCCTCAAGTCCCCTAGTGGGACAAAGTAATAAAGTTAAAAAAAAGTTAAAAAAAGATGTGTAAAAATAAGAAAATAAAAGTTTTCAAAGTATTAAAAGTAAAAAATCCCCCTTTTTCCCTTATCAGTCCTTTATTATTAATAAAAATATATAAACAAACAAACAAATAAACTATACATAATTGGTATCGCCGCGTCCGTAACGGCCTGAACTACAAAATTATTTCGTTATTTATCCCGCACGGTGAACGCCGTAAAAGAAAATAATAATAAACCGTACCACAATCACAATTGTTTGGTCACTTCACCTCCCAATAAATGGAATAAAAAGAGATCAAAAAGTCGCATGTACCGAAAAATGGTCCTGATCGAAACTACAGTTCGTTACACAAAAAATAAGTCCTCGCACGGCTTTATTGATTGAAAAATAAAAAAGTTCTGGCTCTTAGAATAAGGTAACACAAAAAGTGAATGATTGTTTACAAAACGTATTTTATTGTGCAAACGCCATAAGACATAAAAAAAAACTATAAACATCTGGTATCGCCGTAATCGTATCGCCCCGCAGAATAAAGTGAATATGTCATTTATAGCGCACGATGAACGCTGTAAAAAAAAAAGAATAAAAAAACAATAGTAGAATTGCTGTTTTTTAGTCACCACGCCACCTAAAAATAGAATAAAAACTGATCAAAAAGCCGCATGCACCCCAAGAAAACTACAATGGATTCCTCAAGGGGTCTAGTTTCCAAATTGGGGTCACTTTTGGGGGGTTCCCAATGTTTTGGCACCACAAGACCTCTTCAAACCGGACATGGTGCCTAATAAAAAAGAGGCCTCAAAATCCACTAGGTGCGCCTTTGCTTCGGAGGCCGCTCCTTCAGTCCATTACCGCACTAGGGCCACATGTGGGATATTTCTAAAAACTGCAGAACCTGGGCAATACGTATTAAGTTGCGTTTCTCTGATAAATCCTTTTGTGTTATAAAAAAAATGGTATAAAGAGGATTTTCTGACAAAAAATAAATGTAAATTTCACCTCTACTTTGCTCTAAATTTCTGTGAAACACCTAAAGGGTTCATAAACTTTCTAAATGCTGTTGTGAATACTTTGAGGGGTCTAGTTTCTAAAATGGGATATTTGATAGGGGTTTCTAATATATGGGCCCCTCAAAGCAACTTCAGAACTGAACTGGAACCTAAAAAAATAAATAAATGAGGCAATACTTCGCTTCTTACATTATACTGATAATGAGCCGTGCCCACCCCGAGATGACCCCAGTTTTGACCGTTTGTATAAACGGAGACCCCTATTAGACCGTTCCAGTGCCTGGTTTTCCCAAGCATTCACCCCCGAGAAGTGTATTTCTATTGATGAGTCCCTGGTACATTTTAAAGGGAGGGTTCAATTCCGCGAGTACCTGCTGGGTAAGAGGGCAAGGTATGGCGTGAAGATGTATAAGCTGCGAGAGTGCATCAGGGTATACCTACAGGTTTAGGATATATGAAGGAAAGGCCACCCCCAAACCAGACTGCATCCTGGACTACAATAGGTACATGGGAGGGATGGACTTGTAAGATCAAATCCTGAAGCCCTACAGCGCCATGCGGTGTGGTATAAGAAGCTGGCCGGGCACATCATACCGATGGCATTGTACAATGTGTACGTGCTACGTCGATGTGCAGGCCAGACGGGAACTTTCCTGGAATTTCAAGAGGTGATTATCAAGAACCTAATCTTTAGGGACCAAGAAGGGGGGGCACCCAGTACTTCTGGAAGCGAGGCCACACGCATCGTACCTGGGCGGCAACACTTTCCAGGAGAAGTTCCCCAAACTGGCAAGAAGGGAAAAAGTCAAAAGAGGTGCAAAGTCTGCTATAAGAGGGCGATAAGGGATGACACAATATATCAATGTGACACGTGTCCCGAATAACCAGAGCTCTGTATGATAGAGTGTTTTAAAATTTATCATACATCCCTTGGTTTATAATTTACCCCAATTTTACTTACCCTGATGCACTCCGCACAGCTTATCCCCCCTCGTCTTTCCCCTCTGAGCCCTGCTGTGTGCCCAGGCAGCTGATAACAGCCACATGTAGGGTATTGCCATACCCGGGAGAACCCACATTACAGTTTATGGGGTGTAGGTCTCCGGTCAAAATGCTCACTACACCTCTAGATGAATGCCTTAAGGGTGTAGTTTTTAAAACGGGGTCAACTGTACTGGTACTTCAGGGGCTTCTGCATACATGACTTCGCACTAGAAAATCCCCAGTAGGCCAAATGGTGGTCCTTTCCTTCTGAGCCCTCCCATGGGTCCAAACGGCAGTTTATCACAACAAATGGGGTATTGCGGCACTCAGAACGAATTGCGCAACAGAATGGGGTATTTTGTTTCTTGTGAAAATAAGAAATTTTCAGCCAAAACTACATATTATTTGAAAAAAATAATTTTGTTTTCATTCCCAGCCCAATTCAAATAAGTTCTGTGAAAAAACTATGGGGTCAAAATGGTCACAACACCCATAAATGAATTCCTTGAGGGGTGTAGTTTCCAAAATGGGGTCATTTGTGATTGGTTTCTATTGCTTTGATACCTCTGGGGCTCTGCAAATGCGACATGGCACCCGAAAACCAATCCAGCAAAATCTGGACTCCAAAGAACACACAGCGCTCTTTTCCTTCTGAGCCCTCCCATGGGCCCAAACAGAAGTTTATCACCACAAATGGGGTATTGCCGCACTCAGGACAAATTGGGCAACAAAATGGAGTATTTTATTTCTTGTGAAAATAAGAATTTTTGAGCTAAAATGACATATCATTGGAAAAAATATATATTTTTTTAATTCCCAGCCCAATTCAAATAAGTTCTGTGAAGAAACTATGGGGTCTAAATGGTCACATTACCCATAAATGAATTCCTTGAGGGGTGTAGTTTCCAAAATGGGGTCACTTCTGGTGGGTTTCCATTGCTTTGATACCTCTGAGGCTCTGCAAATGCGACATGGCACCCGAAAACCAATCCAGCAAAATATGGACTCCAACAAACATATAGCGCTCCTTTCATTCTGAGCCCTCCCATGGGCCCAAACGGCAGTTTATCACCACAAATGGGGTATTGCCACACTAAGGACAAATTGGGCAACAAAATGGGGTATTTTGTTCCCTGTGAAAAGAAGAAATTTTGATCACAAATGACATTTTATTGTAAAAAATGACATTTTTTTCATTTCACAGCCCAATTCAAATACGTGCTGTGAAAAAACTGTGCGGTCAAAATGGTAACAACAACATAAATGAATTCCTTGAGGGGTGTAGTTTCCAAAATGGGGTCACTATTGGGGGATTCCTACTGTTTTGGCACCTCAACACCTCTTCAAACCTGGCATGCTGCCTAAAATATATTCTAATAAAAAAGAGGACTCAAAATGCACTAGGTGCTTCTTTGCTTCTTGGGCTTGTGTTTTAGTCCACAAGCGCAGTAGAGCCACATGTGGGACATTTCTAAAAACTGCAGAATCTGGACAATACATATTTAGTAGTGTTTCTCTGGTAAAACCTTCTGTGTTACAGAAAAAAAATAGAATAAAATTGAAATTCAGCAAGAAAAATGAAATTTGCAAATTTCACCTCCACGTTGCTTTAATTCCTGTGAAATGCCTGAAGGGTTAAAAAACTTTCTAAATGCTGTTTTGAATACTTTGAGGGGTCTAGTTTTTAAAATGGGGTGTTTTATCAGGGTTTCTAATACATAGGCCCCACAAAGCCACTTCAGAACTCAAGAGGTACCTTAAAAAAAAGGCTTTTGAAATGTTCTTAAAAATATGAGAAATTGCTGTTTATGTTTTAAGCCTTGTAACGTCCAAGAAAAATAAAATAATGTTCAAAAAAAGATGCCAATCTAAAGTAGACATATGGGAAATGTGAACTAGTAACTATTTTGGGTGGTATAACCGTCTGTTTTACAAGCAGATGCATTTAAATTCTGAAAAATGCAATTTTTTCAAAATGTTCTCTAAATTTTGCAATTTTTCACCAATAAACACTGATTATATCGACCAAATTTTACCACGAACATGAAGCCCAATGTGTCACGAGAAAACAGTCTCAGAATCGCTTGGGTAGGTTTAAGCATTCCGACGTTGTTACCACATAAAGTGAAATATGTCAGATTTGAAAAATGGGCTCTGAGCCTTAAAGGGAATGTGTTGCCAGAAAAACATGTTGTTTTTTTTTAAATTAAACATTTAGTGTGTGGGTGATTAAACATTGTTCAAATTTTTTTTATTTTTTTCACGAGTCAGGAAATATTATAAATTAATTCTAATTTATAATATTTCCCATTTCTGGTCACTAGATGGAGCTATTCCCAAAATTGCAGCATTGCAAAATTGGGTAAAAAGCCCTCGCTCTAGTGAGCTCTCAGCATCCCCCCCCCTCCTTTATCCTGGCTAGTGCCGGGATAAACGAGGGGTTTGAACGGTGTAACCTCCTACACTGTGTGTCGCCATTTTTTGAGCTAACACACAGTGTAGTAGGTTTACATACAGTAGTAAACACACACAAACACGAACATACATTGAAATCTCTTACCTGCTCCTGCCGCCGCGGCTCCCTCCGGCCCGTCCGCTCCGTCTGCTGCCGCTGGTCCAAGTGCACAGGTCCGGAAGCCGCGACCGGAAGTAGTAATATTACTGTCCGGCCGCGACTTCCGGTCCACAGGAAAATGGCGCCGGACGGCGCCAATTTCAAATTGGACTGTGTGGGAGCGGCGCATGCGCAGTTCCCACACAGACGCCGTACACACAAGTGAATGGGACGGGAGCCGTTCGCAGTCCCTATGGGACTGTGGCTGCCGTATTCCATGTCTGTATGTGTCGTTAATCGACACATACAGAAATGGAACAAAAAATGGCAGCCCCCATAGGGAAGAAAAAGTGTAAAAATAAGAAAAAGTAAAACACAAACACACAAATAAATATAAACGTTTTTAATAAAGCACTAACATCTTTAACATATAAAAAAATAATTTGTGATGACACTGTTCCTTTAAGGCCAAAACTAGGCTGCGTCCTTAAGGGGTTAAGCAGCAGAGCATCGCCACTCCATCCCACCACTTTGGCATGCTGTTGTTATTGTGGGATGCTGTGTTAGCTTCATGCCAAATGTAATAGGACAGTCCAGAAAATATTATGCCATAAGGCTTGGGGGTCATCAAGGTTTTTTTTATGTTCCTCTTGGTTAGTAGCAGTTTTTCCTTGAAAATCCCAAGCCTTAGAAAAGAGATTAAATAGGTAAATCATGAGAACAAATAAATGACAGCAAAATTTGTCTGGTTTGCTATGTAAACATCTGGTATTAAAACTTTTTCTCTGTCACCCGAGGGCCTACGTAGACCTGGAGTCGGCCCTTTGTATTTGTTTATATGCGACTGTTTTTGGATTTGCTTTGTGTCCCAGTTGGAACTCTTTTGCATGAAAATTGAATCCCGCATATCTTTGATATTGGTAGACGACTATAAGCTTCACTTTTATAGTGAATGTCCATCCATATATACCATATTTTTTTTTTATCTAAATAGGTTCAAAATTCATGTTGATTAACCCCTTCTCGCCGCAGCAATTTTAATTTTTTTAAAGTTTCAATTTTTCCTCCCCGTCTTCCAATAGCGATAACTTTTTTATTTTCCGTCAACATAGCCGTATGAGGGTTTTTTTTGCGGAAGACTTGTCACCATTTAAGGTATTGTATAATGTACTAAATAAGTGCTTAATAAGAGGACAAAGATGGGGGCCTTCATTATACCCCCGGGCGGCAATGGCCATTATCGGCATCCTGCAATTGCATCAGGGGTGCAGTAGTGTGACAGAGGGGGCCCCCTCTGTCTAACGACTTAGATGCTGCAGTCAATAGCTATGTAAAAAAATATCAGGCCTAATAGTGCGATACTCACAGCAGTATCTTAGGGCATAGACGTCTAGTCATCCCAAATCTATAACCAAATCAGCATAGGTAACAAATAAAAATTAACCTTTGATAAAATCATTTAAATATATATGGGTACACATAAAAACGACTTATACAAAAGGCTAAATTAATCAACCATAAGATGCACGGCTAGCACGAGACACAAGTCGTAAGTCCAACCCTCAGAACCCCTTCATGAGGTAAAATACTAGCAACAACTACAACAACTGATCATCCGTGTTGCTAAAGCTCAGAATACATCAAACTTGAAAAGATGTAAATAAATGGGTAGCTCTTACCAGACTTCTTCCTAGGGCAAAATTAAACCGGATGTTGAGCAACAGGTAGCTCATGCCGGCAGAGTAGGTACAGGATAACTCTTCCTGGCAGGCTTAGGAACAAAGACTGTACACTGTACCTATCATCGCCCTAGCAGCTGAGGAGAAACAGGAGAGATATTAAGTCCTGTTGCTGACACTGTCCACTTAGTGGAACTGCCTGTCCCTACACTAAGCAGACCCTAAATAAGACACTAACAGTATTCCCAATGCATTTCTTCCCATATTCGGAACGGGACACATCAGGGGGTATGAAAAAACACATACAATTACTCCGGTACAGTGGAACTATAAAAGAGTGCAGTGAGGTTTAGCAAGTGAAAGCGGTCAGAAAAAACTATACTCCACACATCGGTGGGCTGCGTGATGTTATTGCAATGAGTCCAGCAGGGGTCACAGCAAAAGACCATGACCCTCTCACATTGTTGAGCAGCGTGGTACCTCAGATTAGCTTGTATATGGCACCCGATATACAAGCTAATCTGAGGTACCATGCTGTTCACCACTGTGAGAGGGTCATGGTCTTTTGCTGACCGCTGTATCACTTAGATGTATATATCACATACGATTAGCTGAGATATGGGAATGTTTATGAAGCGTAACAACTTATGCTGCATTATTTAACTCTGCCTGATGCATAATTTAACTGCAGATAATTATCCGTGCTCAGTCCTCTACATAGTGGTGCTCGAGTCTGATCCTGCAGTAAACACTTCCACTGGCTAATAAAAGATGAGAAAGTTAACGTGCAGACCCTTTATTACATGAATGAAAAAGACCTATCCACACTTTTGTGTGATCCCACAGTCGCATCGGTAGTTGTGGATGCCACAAATCTTTTTATTTTGGCCCTGGATTAGTTGTCTGTAGGGATATAGAGCTCCATGGCGGCTCAGTACAGGGGCGTAACACTATAGATGCAGGCTCCATGCCAGCCCATCACACCTTCCCCAGATTGTACATATAAAAGAAAAATAATCATTTCCCTGCTGTACTTCTATTCTCTGCAGGGGGTCCACCCCAGATCCCTTTTAGGCTGCCACATCAGGTGCCAGCAAAAGTCTGCGGCGTATACAAGGTCCTGACACCGGGCAGCATTCGGATATTATATGCAATGTAGCACACAATGTCCTGACGATGGACGTTGTGTGCTGTGTCAAATACAAGTTTCTGGTGTTGCCCGGGGTTGGGACCTCGTATGCGCCATGGCGCAGACCTTTGCTAGCACCTGATGTGGAACCGTGTCGGGCCCCCCTTCCCACCAGGCCTGGCCACGGTTGCACCCACTGTGACCACGATCGTTACGCCATTAACTCAGTGGTAATCACACTTGCCTTGCCACCCTGGGGTCCTGGATTTGAGCCCAACCAAGGGCAACATTCACATGGAGTTCGTATGTTCTCCCACTGTGTCTGTATGGGTTTCCTCTGGGTTCTCCAGTTTCCTGACAGGTTATGTAAAGGATCTGCCAGGCACAGCTTCGGGGTTAACTCCCATAATTAATCAGTCAGCACCTGAATCTACATCCCTGAGACTGACTCCAGCTTCCACCACTCAGGCTGGCAGGCTTAGGAGTGGGATAGCCTATCGCAACCTGGCCAGACTCAGCTAGCTCCCGCCCTCGGTCTATTTAAGCCTGCCCTTCCTGTCCCCCGGTGCTTGTGATTCTTTTCGTGTGGTTTCCTGGCCCAGCTACAGCTCCTTCTATTTTGATCCTGCTCCATACAGACCCTGGCTTACTGACTACTCTTCTGCTCTTCGTTTGGTACCTCGCACACTCCTGGCTTGACTCGGCTCGTTCACCACTCTGGTTGCTCACGGTGTTGCCGTGGGCAACTGCCCCTTTCCCTTGCTTGTATTCCCTGGTATGTTTGTCGTGTTTGTCGTGCACTTACTGAGCGCAGGGACCCAGTTGTACCCCGTCGCCTAGGGCGGGTCGTTGCAAGTAGGCAGGGACAGAGTGGCGGGTAGACTAGGGCTCACTTGTCCGTTTCCCTACCCCCCGTCAGTACATAATCACAAGCCCATACCTAGTCTACCCTGGTCCCTGACACCACTATGGACCCCCGTGAGACCCTGGCTCAGCAAATGCAGGGTCTCTCCCTACAGGTCCAGGCCCTGGCTCAGAGGGTCAACCAGCCTGATGCTACCTTGGTAGTTCCCCTCACCTCACCTCTTGAACCCCACCTCAAGTTGCCCGACCGGTTCTCAGGGGACCGGAGGGCCTTTCTCTCCTTTCGGGAGAGTTGTAGGCTTTACTTTCGTTTAAAGCCTCATTCCTCAGGTTCTGAGAGCCAGCGGGTGGGTATAATTATGTCCCAGCTCCAGGAAGGGCCCCAAGAGTGGGCCTTCTCCTTGGCTCCTGACGCCCCTGAACTTTCCTCCGTTGATTGTTTCTTTTCTGCTCTCGGACTTATTTATGACGAGACTGACAGGACTGCCTTTGCCGAGAGTCAGCTGGTGACCTTACGTCAGGGTAAGAGACCTGTTGAGGAGTATTGTTCTGACTTTAGGAAGTGGTGCGTAGCTTCTCGGTGGAATGACCCTGCCTTAAGGTGCCAGTTTAGGTTGGGTCTGTCGAATGCCCTGAAAGACCTGCTAGTTAGCTATCCCTCTTCTGACTCCCTAGACCAGGTTATGGCTTTAGCGGTACGACTTGACCGACGTCTCAGGGAACGACAACGTGAACGTTTATGTGTTTTCTCCTCCGACTCCCCCATGATGCCTCCCGAAGTTCCGTTGCTTCGTTCCTCCCCAAAAGACTCAGAGATACCTATGCAACTCGGGGCCTCCGTGTCCCCCCAACAACGTAGAGAATTCCGCAGGAAGAATGGTCTCTGCTTCTACTGTGGGGATGACAAGCATCAAGTGAACAACTGTCCTAAGCGTAAGAATGCAGCCAGAGAACTTCCGCGCCTAAGTGATCATCGGGGAGGTCACTTGGGCGCACAGGTATTTCCCGTAAATAGGAAACGTACTAAGATCTTGCTTCCCTTTCAGGTCTCTTTTGGTGGTAGGTCTGCTACCGGCAGTGCCTTCGTGGATTCAGGGTCCTCTACTAATATAATGTCTGCGGAATTTGCTATGTCTCTTGCTATGCCTCTGATTGATTTGCCTAAACCTGTCCCGGTAGTGGGTATCGACTACACTCCTCTTGCTAATGGTTATTTTACACAGTATACCCCTGTTTTTGAACTCCTTGTTGGCTCCATGCATTTGGAGCAGTGCTCTGTACTGTTGATGCAGGGATTATCGTACGATTTGGTTCTAGGCCTTCCCTGGTTGCAGTTGCATAATCCCACGTTTGACTGGAATACTGGGGAGCTAACCAAATGGGGTAATGAATGTGTTACGTCATGTTTTTCTGTTAATTCTATTTCTCCCCCTGAGGAGGCGAACACGCTACCCGAGTTTGTTCAGGACTTCGCTGATGTTTTCTCTAAGGAGGCCTCCGAAGTGTTACCTCCTCATAGAGAATACGATTGCGCTATCGAATTGGTACCAGGAGCTAAGCTCCCTAAGGGTAGGATATTTAATCTTTCTTGTCCCGAACGTGAAGCCATGAGAGAGTATATCCAGGAATGCCTGGCCAAGGGTTACATTCGTCCCTCTACTTCTCCGGTAGGTGCTGGCTTCTTCTTCGTAGGGAAGAAGGATGGTGGTCTTAGGCCATGCATTGACTACCGTAGCCTGAATAAGGTCACGGTAAGGAACCAGTATCCCCTTCCTTTGATTCCTGATCTCTTCAATCAGGTTCAAGGGGCCCAATGGTTCTCTAAGTTGGATCTACGGGGGGCGTATAACCTTATCCGCATCAAAGAGGGGGATGAGTGGAAGACTGCGTTTAACACGCCCGAAGGCCATTTCGAATACCTCGTCATGCCCTTTGGGTTGTGTAATGCCCCTGCGGCCTTCCAGAATTTCATAAATGAGATTTTGAGAAATTACCTGGGGATATTTCTTGTAGTGTACCTTGATGACATACTGGTGTTTTCCAAGGACTGGTCCTCCCACATTGAGCATGTCAGGAAGGTGCTCCAGGTCCTTCGGGAAAACAAACTGTTTGCCAAAACCGAAAAATGTGTGTTTGGGGTACAGGAAATACCATTTTTGGGTCAAATCCTCACTCCTCATGAATTCCGCATGGACCCCGCCAAGGTTCAGGCTGTGGCGGAATGGGTCCAACCTGCCTCCCTGAAGGCGTTACAGTGTTTTTTGGGGTTCGCTAATTATTACAGGAGATTTATTGCTAACTTCTCGGTCATCGCTAAGCCTCTTACGGACCTCACTCGCAAAGGAGCTGATCTCCTCCACTGGCCTCCTGAGGCTGTCCAGGCTTTTGAGGTCCTTAAGAAGTGCTTTATCTCGGCCCCGGTGCTGGTTCAGCCCAACCAAATGGAGCCATTTATCGTGGAAGTTGACGCATCTGAGGTGGGAGTGGGGGCTGTCTTGTCCCAGGGTACCAGGTCCCTCACCCATCTCCGCCCCTGTGCCTACTTCTCCAGGAAGTTTTCGCCAACTGAGAGTAACTATGATATTGGCAACCGCGAACTCTTAGCCATTAAATGGGCATTTGAAGAGTGGCGCCACTTCCTGGAGGGGGCTAGGCACCAGGTAACGGTCCTTACCGACCACAAGAATCTGGTTTTCCTAGAATCTGCCCGGAGGCTAAACCCGAGACAAGCTCGATGGGCGTTATTTTTTACCAGATTCAATTTTTTGGTTACCTATAGGGCTGGGTCTAAAAATATTAAGGCTGATGCACTGTCGCGTAGCTTCATGGCCAGCCCTCCTTCGGAGGAAGATCCTGCTTGTATTTTGCCTCCAGGTATAATCATTTCCTCGATCGATTCTGATTTAGTCTCTGAAATTGCTGCTGATCAAGGTTCAGCTCCCGGGAACCTTCCTGAGAACAAGCTGTTTGTTCCCCTGCAATTCCGGCTAAGGGTACTTAGGGAAAATCATGACTCCGCACTATCTGGTCATCAAGGCATCCTGGGTACCAAACACCTCATTACTAGAAACTATTGGTGGCCTGGGTTGCCTAAAGACGTTAAGGCCTACGTCGCCGCTTGTGAGGTTTGTGCTAGGTCCAAGACTCCCAGGTCCCGACCAGCGGGCTTACTGCGTTCGTTGCCCATTCCCCAGAGACCTTGGACACATATCTCCATGGATTTTATCACCGATTTGCCTCCATCCCAAGGCAAGTCGGTGGTGTGGGTGGTAGTAGACCGCTTCAGTAAGATGTGCCACTTTGTGCCCCTCAAGAAACTACCCAACGCCAAAACGTTGGCTACCTTGTTTGTCAAACACATCCTGCGTCTCCATGGGGTCCCTGTCAATATTGTTTCGGACAGAGGGGTACAATTTGTTTCATTGTTTTGGAGAGCCTTCTGTATGAAGTTGGAGATTGATCTGTCCTTCTCCTCTGCCTTATATCCTGAAACCAATGGCCAAACTGAGAGGACTAATCAATCTCTAGAACAATATTTAAGGTGTTTTGTCTCTGACTGTCAATAGGATTGGGTCTCATTCATTCCCCTCGCCGAATTTTCCCTTAATAACCGGGTCAGTAACTCGTCAGGGGTCTCCCCCTTTTTCTGTAATTTTGGGTTTAATCCACGGTTCTCCTCCGTTTCACCTGGTAGTTCCAACAATCCCGAGGTAGAGGTCGTTCATCGGGAACTGTGCACAGTCTGGGCCCAGGTTCAGAAGAACCTAGAGGCGTCCCAGAGCGTACAAAAAACTCAGGCTGATAGAAAACGTCCTGCTAACCCCCTGTTTATGGTCGGGGATCTGGTGTGGTTGTCGTCTAGGAACTTGCGTCTCAAGGTTCCGTCCAAGAAGTTTGCTCCCCGGTTTATTGGGCCATATAAGGTCATTGAGGTCCTCAATCCTGTCTCATTCCGGCTGGAGTTACCCCCGTCTTTTCGTATACACGACGTGTTTCATGCCTCCCTCCTTAAACGCTGCTCCCCGTCCTTGGCTCCCTCGAGGAGACCTCCTGTTCCCGTCCTCACCCCTGAGGGGGTGGAATTCGAGGTGGCCAAGATTGTGGACAGCAAGATGGTCCAAGGCTCCCTCCAGTACCTGGTCCATTGGAGAGGATACGGGCCCGAGGAGAGGACTTGGGTACCCGCCCGGGATGTTCACGCTGGGGTATTGGTCAGGAGGTTCCACCTGCGCTTCCCCAGTAAGCCAGGTCCACTTAGAAAGGGTCCGGTGGCCCCTCATAAAAGGGGGGGGTACTGTAAAGGATCTGCCAGGCACAGCTTCGGGGTTAACTCCCATAATTAATCAGTCAGCACCTGAATCTACATCCCTGAGACTGACTCCAGCTTCCACCACTCAGGCTGGCAGGCTTAGGAGTGCGAGAGCCTATCGCAACCTGGCCAGACTCAGCTAGCTCCCGCCCTCGGTCTATTTAAGCCTGCCCTTCCTGTCCCCCGGTGCTTGTGATTCTTTTCGTGTGGTTTCCTGGCCCAGCTACAGCTCCTTCTATTTTGATCCTGCTCCATACAGACCCTGGCTTACTGACTACTCTTCTGCTCTTCGTTTGGTACCTCGCACACTCCTGGCTTGACTCGGCTCGTTCACCACTCTGGTTGCTCACGGTGTTGCCGTGGGCAACTGCCCCTTTCCCTTGCTTGTATTCCCTTGTATGTTTGTCGTGCATGTAAAGGATCTGCCAGGCACTACGTCTGGGTATACTCCCAGGATTAATCAGTCGACACCTGAGGCCAGACCTCTGAGACTGACACCTGCTCCCACCAATCAGGGTGGCAGGCTCAGGAGTGGGAGAGCCTATCGCGGCCTGGTCAGTCAGAGTTAGCTCCGCCCCCTGTCCATTTATACCTGCCGTTTTCTCTTCCTCCTTGCTTCTTATTCTTCTTGGATTCCTGGCCCCACTGCTGCCTTGCTCCAGCCTGCTTCTGCCGTGCTTCTGCCTTGCTTCAGTTCCGTTTATCCTGCGTTGCTCTGCCCCTGGCTTGCTTCTGCTCCGTGCTCCCCTTTGTATACTCCACTACTTCCTGATCCTGACTGGCTCATTCACCGCTCCGTTTCCTCGCGGCGTTCCGTGGGCTACTGTATTCCCTTGCGTGTTCCCTGTTTGTACTCCTTGCACTTAGACAGCGTAGGGACCGCCGCCAAGTTGTACCCCGTCGCCTAGGGCGGGTCGTTGCAAGTAGGCAGGGACAGGGCGGTGGGTAGATTAGGGCTCACTTGTTCCCTTCACCTCCTTCCTGCCATTACATAATAACAAGCCCTTACCTAGTCTACCATTTCTTCTACGCTGACGCTGTCATGGACCCCCTTGAGACCCTGACCCAGCAGATGCAGGGCCTCTCCCTACAGGTCTAGGCCCTGGCTCAGAGGGTCAATCAGTCTGACGCTGCCTTTGTAGTACCCCTCACCTCACCTTTAGAACCCAACCTCAAGTTACCTGACCGGTTCTCAGGGGACCGTAAGACTTTTCTCTCCTTCCGGGAGAGTTGCAGACTTTATTTCCGCCTAAGACCTCACTCCTCAGGTTCCAAGAACCAGCGGGTGGGTATCATTATATCCCGACTCCAAGAAGGGCCCCAAGAGTGGGCCTTCTCCTTGGCTCCTGACGCCCCTGAACTTTCCTCCGTTGATCGGTTTTTCTCTGCCCTCGGTCTCATTTACGACGAGACTGACAGGACTGCCTTAGCCGAGAGTCAGCTGGTGACCTTACGTCAGGGTAGGAGACCTGTTGAGGAATACTGTTCTGATTTTAGAAAGTGGTGCGTAGCTTCTCGGTGGAACGACCCGGCCCTAAAGTGCCAGTTTAGGTTAGGATTATCTGACGCCCTGAAGGATCTGCTGGTTAGCTACCCCTCTTCTGACTCCCTAGACCAGGTTATGGCCCTAGCAGTACGACTTGACCGAAGTCTCAGGGAACGTCAGCTTGAACGTTTCAATGTTTTCCCCTCTGACTGCCCTGCGATTCCCCCTGAGGTCCCGTCTCCTCGCTCTTCCACGGAGGACTCGGAGGTACCTATGCAACTCGGGGCCTCCATGTCCCCTCGACAACGTAGAATGGTCTCTGCTTCTATTGTGGGGACGACAAGCATCTACTGAACACCTGTCCCAGGCGCAAGAATAAGCAGCCGGAAAACTTCCGCGCCTAAGTGATCATCGGGGAGGTCACTTGGGCGCACAGGTATTTCCCGTTAATACTAAACGCAATAAGATTTTGCTTCCCTTTCAGGTCTCGTTTGCTGACCGGTCTGCCACTGGCAGTGCCTTCGTGGATTCGGGCTCATCTGCTAATATCATGTCTGTGGAATTTGCTATGTCTCTAAAAATGCCTTTTATTGATTTACCTTATCCTATCCCGGTAGTGGGTATCGACTCCACTCCTCTTGCTAATGGTTATTTTACTCAGCATACTCCTGTTTTTGAACTCCGTGTTGGCTCCATGCATTTGGAGCAGTGCTCTGTACTGGTGATGCAGGGATTATCGTCCGATCTGGTATTAGGTCTTCCCTGGTTGCAGCTGTATAATCCCACGTTTGATTGGAATACTGGGGATCTCACCAAATGGGGTAGTGATTGCCTGATGTCATGTCTTTCGGTTAACTCTATTTCTCCCCGGGAGGAGGTAAACACGCTTCCTGAGTTTGTTCAGGACTTCGCTGATGTGTTTTCTAAGGAGGCCTCCGAGGTGTTGCCCCCTCATAGAGATTACGATTGCGCCATCGATTTGGTGCCTGGTGCCAAGCTTCCTAAGGGGAGGATATTTAATCTTTCATGTCCTGAACGTAAAGCTATGAGGGAGTATATCCAAGAATGCCTGGCCAAGGGTTTCATTCGCCCCTCGACTTCTCCTGTAGGTGCTGGCTTCTTCTTCGTGGGGAAGAAGGATGGTGGTCTTAGAACGTGCATTGATTATCGGAACTTGAATAAGGTCACAGTAAGGAACCAGTATCCCCTTCCTTTGATTCCGGATCTTTTTAATCAGGTTCAGGGGGCCCAATGGTTCTCTAAGTTCGATCTACGGGGGGCATATAACCTTATCCGCATCAAAGAGGGGGATGAGTGGAAAACTGCGTTCAACACGCCCGAAGGTCATTTCGAACACCTAGTCATGCCCTTTGGGTTGTGTAATGCCCCTGCCGTCTTCCAGAATTTTATTAATGAAATTCTGAGAGATTACCTGGGTAATTTTCTTGTAGTGTACCTTGATGACATACTGGTGTTTTCCAAGGACTGGTCCTCGCACCTGGAGCATGTCAGGAAGGTCCTCCAGGTCCTTCGGGAAAATAATCTGTTTGCGAAGACCGAAAAGTGTGTGTTTGGGGTACAGGAGATACCATTTTTAGGTCAAATCCTCACTCCTCATGAATTCCGCATGGACCCTGCCAAGGTTCAGGCTGTGGCGGAATGGGTCCAACCTGCCTCCTTGAAGGCGCTACAGTGTTTTTTGGGGTTCGCTAACTATTACAGGAGATTTATTGCCAACTTCTCGGTCGTCGCTAAGCCTCTTACGGACCTCACTCGCAAGGGTGCTGATGTCCTCCATTGGCCCCCTGAGGCCGGCCAGGCTTTTGAGACCCTCAAGTAGTGCTTTATCTCGGCCCCCGTGCTGGTTCAGCCCAACCAAATGGAGCCATTTATTGTGGAGGTTGACGCGTCCGAGGTGGGAGTGGGGGCCGTCTTATCCCAGGGTACCAGCTCCCTCACCCATCTCCGCCCCTGTGCTTACTTCTCTAGGAAGTTTTCGCCCACGGAGTGTAACTATGATATTGGCAACCGCGAACTTTTAGCCATTAAATGGGCTTTTGAAGAGTGGTGTCACTTCTTGGAGGGGGCCAGACACCAGGTAACGGTCCTTACTGACCATAAGAATCTGGTTTTCCTAGAATCTGCCCGGAGGCTTAATCCTAGACAAGCTCGTTGGGCACTATTCTTTACCAGATTTAATTTCTTGGTTACCTATAGGGCTGGGTCCAAAAATATTAAGGCTGATGCACTGTCACGTAGTTTCATGGCTAATCCTCCTTCTGAGAAGGATCCTGCTTGTATTTTACCCCCTGGTATAATTGTTTCTGCCACTGATTCTGACTTAGCCTCTGACATCGCGGCTGATCAAGGTTCCGCTCCCGGGAACCTCCCTGGGGACAAACTGTTTGTCGCCCTGCAATACCGGCTAAGGGTACTCAGGGAAAACCATGACTCCGCTCTATCTGGTCATCCTGGCATCTTGGGTACCAAACTCCTCATTACCAGAAACTATTGGTGGCCTGGGTTGCCTAAAGACGTTAGGGCTTACGTCGCCGCTTGTGAGGTCTGTGCTAGGTCCAAGACCCCTAGGTCCCGACCTGCGGGCTTACTACGTTCCTTGCTCATTCCCCAGAGACCTTGGACCCATATCTCCATGGATTTTATCACCGATTTGCCTCCATCTCAGGGCAAGTCGGTGGTGTGGGTGGTAGTAGACCGCTTCAGCAAGATGTGCCACTTTGTGCCCCTTAAGAAACTACCTAACGCCAAGACGTTAGCTTCTTTGTTTGTGAAACACATTCTGCGTCTCCATGGGGCCCCAGTCAATATCGTTTCGGACAGAGGGGTACAATTTGTTTCCTTATTTTGGAGAGCTTTTTGTAAAAAGTTGGAGATTGATCTATCCTTCTCCTCCGCCTTCCATCCCGAAACTAATGGCCAAACGGAAAGGACTAACCAATCCCTGGAACAATATTTAAGGTGTTTCATTTCTGACTGTCAATTTGATTGGGTCTCATTCCTTCCCCTCGCCGAATTTTCCCTGAATAACCGGGTCAGTAACTCGTCAGGGGTCTCCCCGTTTTTCTGTAATTTCGGGTTTAATCCTAGGTTCTCCTCCGTTTCCCCTGGTTGTTCCAATAATCCCGAGGTAGAGGACGTTCATCGGGAACTGTGCACAGTCTGGGCCCAGGTTCAGAAGAACCTAGAGGCGTCCCAGAGCGTACAAAAGATTCAGGCTGATTGTAGACGTTCTGCTAATCCCCGGTTTGTCGTCGGGGATCTGGTGTGGTTGTCGTCGAGGAACTTGCGCCTTAAGGTCCCGTCCAGGAAGTTTGCTTGAAGTCCTCAACCCTGTATCCTTCCGTCTGGAGCTGCCCCCATCCTTTCGCATACACGACGTCTTCCATGCCTCCCTCCTGAAACGCTGCTCCCCGTCCTGGTCCCCCTCGAGGAAACCTCCTGTTTCCGTTCTCACCCCTGAGGGGGTGGAATTCGAGGTGGCCAAGATTGTGGACAGTAGGATGATCCAGGGCTCCCTCCAGTACCTGGTCCATTGGAGAGTATACGGGCCGGAGGAGAGGACTTGGGTACCTGCTCGAGATGTTCACGCTGGGGTATTGATCAGGAGGTTCCACCTTCTCTTCCCCACTAAACCGGGTCCTCTTAGTAAGGGTCCGGTGGCCCCTCATAAAAGGGGGAGTACTGTAAAGGATCTGCCAGGCACTACGTCTGGGTATACTCCCAGGATTAATCAGTCGACACCTGAGGCCAGACCTCTGAGACTCACACCTGCTCCCACCAATCAGGGTGGCAGGCTCAGGAGTGGGAGAGCCTATCGCGGCCTGGTCAGTCAGAGTTAGCTCCGCCCCCTGTCCATTTATACCTGCCGTTTTCTCTTCCTCCTTGCTTGTTATTCTTCTTGGATTCCTGGCCCCACTGCTGCCTTGCTCCAGCCTGCTTCTGCCGTGCTTCTGCCTTGCTTCAGTTCCGTTTATCCTGCGTTGCTCTGCCCCTGGCTTGCTTCTGCTCCGTGCTCCCCTTTGTATACTCCACTACTTCCTGATCCTGACTGGCTCATTCACCGCTCCGTTTCCTCGCGGCGTTCCGTGGGCTACTGTATTCCCTTGCGTGTTCCCTGTTTGTACTCCTTGCACTTAGACAGCGTAGGGACCGCCGCCAAGTTGTACCCCGTCGCCTAGGGCGGGTCGTTGCAAGTAGGCAGGGACAGGGCGGTGGGTAGATTAGGGCTCACTTGTTCCCTTCACCTCCTTCCTGCCATTACAGTGCACTTACTGAGCGCAGGGACCGCCGCCCAGTTGTACCCCGTCGCCTAGGGCGGGTCGTTGCAAGTAGGCAGGGACAGAGTGGCGGGTAGACTAGGGCTCACTTGTCCGTTTCCCTACCCCCCGTCATTACAGGTTAATTGGCTTTTCATGAAATTCACCCTAGTGTGTGATGACAACCCCTGTACAGCGCTGTAAAATATGTATTAGCAACAGGAAATAAATCAATACGTTGTTATGCTTACCAGTCCCATAAAATGTAACTGTTTTTACTTTTCCTTAAGGCAACTACAATATCTTCTTCTTGAAGGAAATCCCATAAAAGTGCTTCCCATAGAGCTTGGTAAGTGAAGTGTTTTGTAGATTTATATATGCTATATACGGAATATATAAAAAAAAAAATCCTTTAACTTACTGGACTGTCAAATATTCCAGATTTACAGACAGTCATAAAAAACTACATAAAACTCACTTGTAAAGGTAAAAGAACAGACCCAAAATGGAATGTTAATGCAACATGTAGTCCTATAATCAGAGGAATCTCCTTGTTTGGTCATCTCTTTGTTTAGTCTTCTCTGAAATTCCCCATTATAATTCAGTTCTGTGCTAGATTACCAGACTTTCTGGATGCTCGAATGTCAGATTAAAAGCGTTTCACTATGTGTAGCCAAATAGATTACCAACTAATATTACTTAGCACTTCTCTATCTTGTCGGCCCTATGGTTTTCCAACCTGTGAGGTCACACAGGGAGCATCAGTTGTTCATGGTAAAGGAGGCGCTACCTATGATCTGGTCCAGGGCTTTTGACAATGACAAAAATTAATATTAATTGTATAGCAGTATTATTTAGACATTGTATAGCACGGTTATTAGATTACTTTATGTATGGATCTATTATTTGGTGATTGTATGGGGTATTATTTGAGCACTGTATGGGGGTATTATTTGCACACTGTATGGTGGTATTATTTGAGCACTGTATGATAGTATTATTTGAGCTTTGTATAGGGGTATTATTTGATCGGTATGGGGGTACTATTTGAGCACTGTATGGTGATATTTGAGCACTGTATGAGGCTATTATTTGATCACTGTATGGGAGTATTATTTGTGCACTGTATGGTGGTATTATTTGGTCACTGTATGGAGGTATTAGAGCACTGTATGGCAGTATTAGAGCACAGTATGGTGGTATTATTTGAGCACTGTATGGTAGAATTATTTGGGCACTCTATGATATTATTTGAGCACAGTATGGTGCTATTATTTGAGCACAGTATGGTGCTATTTGAGCACAGTATGGTGCTATTATTTGAGCACAGTATGGTGCTATTATTTGAGCACTGTATGGGAGTATTATTTGAGCACTGTATGGGGGTATTATTTAAAGCACTGTATGGTGGTAGTTTTTTAAGCACTGTATGTTGGTATTATTTAAACACTGTATGTTGGCATAATTTGAGCACTGTATTTACTTTGGCATTGTACTGTGTATTATTTTTGCAGTGTATGGTGGTGGTGGCACTGTATAGCATTGTTATTTAGACAGCTGAATGGAAGTGTTATTTGACCAGCGTATGGTACTATTATTTGACCAACCTATTGTATAGAGGTTATAATTAGTCAGTATATGGTATTGTTATTTGTACACTGTATGTCAGTACATCATATGGTGGAGGGGGCACCAACAGAAGGTATCCCACAGAGCAAAATCCAACATAAAGCCGCCCCTGCTTATCTACTCTTGTATTGGAACACACAGAGCTGTAAGATAGATTCCTGCTGAATAAGATGTTACAAATGAATTAAATACAAAAATATTTTTCAAATACTTTGTTGTGTTAAGTATACTTTTCTTAAATGACCTATTTATATCTATGAGGTTAATTCATTTTTTAGAATGAGATGGATTTATTGCAATCACTGTTGCTCAATGATTTAGTTGTCATACACTCTTCTTTAGGTGTTATTGATTTTGCCGCTGATTTGATTGCAATTAAATAATTTAATCACAGAGTTCCTGATGTATAATTTGCATATTTTATCACAAGATATTATTTACTCTTTAGACTGCACGTATAAGTGGTAGGAAAATATAGCGCAGTGTTTGACATCAGATTTAACATACAGAAGGTAAAAGTCGGGGTATCAGCTAGTCAGACATTAACTAAATCATACACATCTTTTATGGGGAACAGTTATTATAAGGAAATCCTACACAAGGCAAAAGTGGTTGAAGGTGCATGAGGATATAGTCCCTTCACTACTGCATTTATAAAACGTAAAGATATTTTCAGCTGTATGTAATTCGAGCTAAATACTAGCTGTTATTATTCTTTTAGGGAACAATGATAGTTGACATTCCCTAGTGTCCACTGGGGAGAAGGACAGGATTCCTTGGTGTCCAGTGGGGAGAAGGATATGTTATATTCCCTTGTGTCCAATGGGGAGAAGGATAGGTTACATTCCTTGATGTACAGGTGGGGGGAGAAAAGGCTATCTTCCCTGGTGTCTGGTGGAAGCATAAAAGGGGCCCTTAAATCAAGTGGAAATAAGAATATGTTATATTTCTTGGTGTCCAGTGAGGAGAAGGATAGGATATATTCCTTGGGGAGGATATGTTATATTGCCTGGTGTCCAGTGAGGAGAAGGGTAGGTTATATTCCCTAGTGTCCAGTGGGGAGGATAGGATATATTCCCTGTTGTCCAGTAGGGAGAGGGATAGGATATATTCCTCAGTATCCAGTGGGGAGAAGGATAGGATATATTCCATGGTGTCCAGTAGGGAGAGGGATAGGATATATCCCTGCTGTCCAGTTTGGAGAGGGATAGGATATATTCCCAGTGTTCAGTAGGGATAAGGATAGGTTTTATTTCCAGGTGTCCAGTGGTGAAAAGGATAGGATATATTTCCTTCTGTCCAATGGGGAGAAGGATAGGATATATTCCCTAGTGTCCAGTGGGGAGAAGGATAGGATATATTCCCTGGTGTCCAGTAGGGAGAGGGATAGGATATATTCCTAGTATTCAGAAGGGATAAGGATAGGTTACTTCCACAATATCCAGTGGGGAGAAGGATAGGATATATTCCCAGTGTTCAGTAGATATAAGGATAGTTTTTTTTTCCAGGTGTCCAGTGGGGAGAAGGATAGGATATATTCCCTGGTGTCCAGTGGGGGGAAGAATAGGATATATTCCCTAGTGTCCAGTGGGGAGAAGGATAGGATATATTCCTTGGTGTCCAGTGGGGAGAAGAATAGGATATATTCCTTGTGTAGAAGGATATGTTATATTCCCTAGTGTCCAGTGGGGAGAAGGATAGGATATACTTCCTGTTGTCCAGTAGAGAGAAGGATAGGATAGTAGGTGTTTAGTAGGGATATGGATAGATTATATTCTCTAGTGTTTAGTGGGGAGAAGGATAATTTTTATTCCTAGTGTTCAGTAGGGATAAGGATAGGTTACATTCCACAATATCCAGTGGGGTGAAAGATAGGATATATTAATGGTGTTCAGTAGGGATAAGGATAGTTTATATTCTCTGGTGTCAGTGGGGAGAAGGATAGGTTATATTCCCTGGTATATATTTCCCAGTGTCCAATAGGGAGAAAGATAGGTGGTATTACTAGCATTCAGTGGGAAGAAGGATAGGTTATATTCTCTGGTGTCCAGTAAGAAGGATAGATTATATTCCCTGGTATCCAGTGGGGAGAAGGATAGGTTATATTCCCTGGTGTATATTTCCCAGTGCCCAGTAGGGAGAAAAATAAGTGGTATTACTGGCATTCAGTGGGAAGGATAGGTTGTATTCCTAGTACTCCATATGGAGGGAGAGGTTTGTTACAACCATGGGAGTCTTTTTGGATGGGGGTTCATCATATTCTCAGGTGTCCAGGTTATAGGTATGCAGTGATAAATAATATCCCCTGATTTACAGTGATTCAAGGAGGATATTACATACTTAAGACAGAGTCTCACGGTTTGTCCCGCTGTTGCCCATAAGTGGCTGGAACTGATGATTATTCAAAGTGCCCAATAACAGTGGGAAATCTGTGAGTTGCTCGGTAGTTGCTGGCAGGTGTCACGATCTAAGGGGTATGTGGACCCACTAGGCCGCTTCGCCGTAGCGGAGTGGCAGCTGGCCAAACAACAGTCCATATCAAAGTATATGCAAAGTCCTAGCACAAGAGTACCTGTAAGGGTATGTTCACACACACTAATTACGGACGTAATTCGGGCGTTTTTGCCCCGAATTACGTCCGAAAATTGCGGCTTGAAAGCGTTGACAAACATCTGCCCATTGAAAGCAATGGGCTGACGTTTGTCTGTTCCCACGAGGCGTATATTTACGCGCCGCTGTCAATTGACGGCGCGTAAATAGACGCCCGCGTCAAAGAAGTGACCTGTCACTTCTTGGGGCGTAATTGGAGCCGTTATTCATTGACTTCAATGAAAAGCAGCGCCAATTACGTCCGTAATGGACGCAGTGTTCAAGCGCCTGCACATGCCGTTACGGCTGAAATTACGGGGATGTTTTCTCCTGAAAACATCCCCGTAATTTCAGCCGTTACGGATGCTGCCGTGTGAACATACCCTTAGAGTCCAGACAACAACAGCAACAGGATACAGGAAGCAGGATACGGGAACACTGGCAGCAGGATACAACTAAGGGACAACAACAATGCTCAGGCAAGGAATTGAATGACGAAGACCTTTTTATAGTCCAGGGTGATCTGGGGATTGGATAGGGAACTTTTATTAAGCACGTGCAGGCCCTTTCAGACCGGGGATGAGCGTGCGCACCTTAACAGTCAGTCCAGGACGGCTGTACGAGCTGGTGTCTCCTAGGGGGAAGATGGTGGCATGAGGCCAGGAGTCTGCGGTCACGAGCTTCCGACAGAGGGGAGAGGTGGCAGTCCGCGGCCATAGCCGTAACAGCAGGAAGACGAAAAGTGAGCTATTCTACTGTCCTCTCCATATGGGGACCTGCAAGACCCTCAGGCATAGGGTCATGTAGCATCTACGACCTCTATGTTACGACTCCTGTTGTTGTCCCACTGTAGGAGTCTGACTTTGCCCTAGTTGCTGCAAAAAGATTTTTACTGATGATACATTTGTGCACCATAAAAATGTAGTGGCTGTTAGTGGACAAGTCAGGAGATATAAAGTGAAGTAAATATTAATTTGGTATATTTCTCTTTCAAATTCAGATAAAGCAAATAAAAATTTCCCTAATAATGATTATACACATTGTGCTTCTTGTACCTTAAACAGTGAAATGACCCTCCACCCCGCACATATTTTTCATCAGCCACTAGGGTGCTGTGGTTTTATTGCGTTTTAAGTTTTAGTAAGCAGCTAAGTCTCTAAAATTACACCAGTATTTTATTTTAATCCAGCTAAAGTTATTTAAATCTCAATAAAACCATTAATAGATCGTTACCAATTCCATCTGCTGAGACGTGACTCAGATGGTTTCGTTTTCCTCTACGTCGTAACAGTTAAGATTAATTGCAGCCATTTTCTGTGCTGCTGAGCATGAATGTTTGCTAATGCATTCTGGCAATTGTATTTCACCATGCAGAACATAGCGTATATATAGATAGTCGCCCAAATGTATTTCACACTGTGACAATATAATATTGTTTTTCTTCCTTTGTTGCATTATAAAAACTTGCAAATGAGTTATATGGAATGAAATATGTTTTAACGCCTTCCTGACGAAATTAGTGGATATGCTGGTCATAAGTAAAATTATACTAGTGGGTGAAAGCGATGGTTCGGGGTGAAGTGGCAATGGTTATTAGTGTTCATTTGTGTTTGTTACATTTGAACTAACTTTTTATTTTGTTACTTTTATGGTTGTGTTTTTAGAAAACTGACAACGGTTTACAACTATTATGCAAAGAAATGGCAACATAATTATCTTTTTATATAATAAATTTTTTGTCTAATCATGAGCACGGTTATTTACAGGGCTTGGTGTATCTATTGTTTGTTTTGGATGGTAGTGTCATGTATTGGATCTTCTGCGTAAAGGAAAACCCACATACACCGCATAAAGTCACTACTTAAGTGACCCCCACCGCCATCTATGGCTGCTTCAGCTGTAATTAAGCGCATAATTGCAAATATATAAAACATTACAGAATGAAATTATACAATTCTGCCTTCTTAGAGCCACCACTAGGGGGAGCTTAGGAGCCTACTGCGTACTGATATATTATTGATTTCAATGGGAACCGTATAAATCTGTTTTCAATATTTTTGCATTATTCTATTCTATACCTTATATTTTATAAGATCTGGGTACTACTTTTATTACTTAAGGAGAAATGCAATGAAACAACTAAAACACCATGGACCAACAAGCGTAACACTGTTGTAGCATGGGAGAGGAAAAGTAGGTCACAATTATGTAACAAAGTATAGTTGGGGCACCCCCGAAAAAGTTTAAAAAAGGCCTTTACAGTCCCTTAAAGGCATTGTTTGAGATTTAAAAAAATGTATATTGTTTTATATTTGAATATATTAGAAACAGCACTACTGTTACGACCATCAGGTTGTGGACCAACTGGACTACTCCACCAGTTTGGCTTTGGGCATTATCTAAGTATCCTTCTCGGGCTTCACAGTTTTACCCCTATAAAAGTATCTGGTCTTTGCTGCGGGAAGGCTACCAGTTCCCTACCCCTTGAGGTGATCCCAGTGAAGTAGCTGCTGGCCCACAGACTAGGAACTGACACTGGCAGATGGTACCTTGATGGATGGAAACTTCAGGCTTGTCACCGCCAGTAGGAGTCAAACTGACCGTGAGCAGCTGGATGGAAGCTGATAGCCAATCGCTGGACACAGGTGGATAGTGGATGACTAGACCCAGGCAGGTAGCGAGTAGCTGGACACGGGCAGGTAGTGGGTAGCTGGACACTGGCTGATGATAGGTAGCTGGAGGCAGGCAGCGGATAACTGGATACAAGCTGACAATAGCAGAAATATCGGACTAGATACAGGCTGGTAGCAGATAACTGGATACAGGCTGACAATAGACATCAATAGCGGACTGTATACAGGCTGATAACGGATAGCTGGGTACTGGCTGACAACAGACAGAAATAGCAAACTGGATACAGGCTGGTAGCGGATAACTGAATACAGGCTGACAAAAGATAGCAATAGTGGACTGAAATCAGATTTACACAGGAACCTTTGCAGTACACAACTTGGTTGTTCTAATGTATCTCAGGCACCATGTGAATAGTGGAGGTATCTTAAATAGTCCTGGGGGCACCAGGGGTTGGGTGAGTGACGTTGCGGGCGCGAGCAGAGGACAATAGCCGACGCCGGCAGCCTGGGAGAAATGCAGGCCGCCGGGGGTTGTACGAGACCCAGCGTCTGGGACCACCGGCAGAAGCGGGACTCGCCGGCAGCGTTACAACCAGTCTGGTCCATCAGCTGCCACCCTCTGTTCTTCGCTCTAACATGAGCAGCTGCTGCCAAAGCTAATAAAATCATGGGATGCTTTAAAAAAAAAAAAAAGCATAGATGCCCATGACAAGAATATAATTTTTCCTCTAATATGTACAATTTTGGGCACCTGTGTATAAGAAGGACATGGCTGAACTAGAACGGGTGCAAAGAAGGGCGACAAAGGTAATTAAGGGAATGGGTGGATTACAGTAACAAGAAAGATTATCAAACTAGGGGCTATTCAGTTTGAAAAAAATGACGGCTTAGTGGTGATCTAATTACAATCTACAAATATGTGAATGGACGGTACAGAAATCTTTCTAATTATTTTTTTATATCTATGCCTGTAACTGTTAGGGATCTGCCAGGTACTACATCTAGGTATACTCCTGGGATTAATCAATCCACACCTGAGGCCAGACCTGTTCGACTGACACCATCTCCCACCAACCAGGGTGGCAGGCTCAGGAGTGGGAGAGCCTATCGCGGCCTGGTCAGTCGGAGTTAGCTCCGCCCCCTGTCCTTTATTACCTGCTGTGTTCTCCTCCTCAGTGCTTGTAATTCTTTTGTATTACTGGCCCCACTGCTGCTTGCTCCAGCCTGCTTCTGCCGTGCTTCTGCCTTGCTGCTGTTCTGCTTAACCCGCTTTGCTTTGCCTCCGGCTTGCTTCCTCCTCCGTGCTCACTTGGGTATACTCCACTTCATCCTGGTCCTGACAACTCATTCACCGCTCCGTTTCCACGCGGCGTTCCGTGGGCTACTGCCCCTTCCCTTGCGTGTTCCCTGTTTGTTCTCCCGTGCACTTAGACAGCGTAGGGACCGCCGCCCAGTTGTACCCCGTCGCCTAGGGCGGGTCGTTGCAAGTAGGCAGGGACAGGGCGGTGGGTAGATTAGGGCTCACTTTCCCTTCACCTCCTTCCTGCCATTACATAATTACAAGCCCCTTACCTAGTCTACCATTTCCCCTACGCTGACGCTATCATGGACCCCCTTGAGACCCTGACCCAGCAGATGCAGGGCCTCTCCCTACAGGTCCAGGCCCTGGCCCAGAGGGTCAACCAGGGTGACGCTGCCGTAGTAGTTCCCCTCACCTCACCTCTAGAACCCGACCTCAAGTTACCTGACCGGTTCTCAGGGGACCGTAAGACATTTCTCTCCTTCCGGGAGAGTTGCAGACTGTATTTCCGCCTTAAACCCCACTCCTCAGGTTCCGAGAACCAGCGGGTGGGTATCATCATATCCCGACTCCAGGAAGGGCCCCAAGAGTGGGCCTTCTCCTTGGCTCCTGACGCCCCTGAACTTTCCTCTGTTGATCGCTTTTTCTCTGCCCTCGGACTCATTTATGACGAGACTGACAGGACTGCTTTAGCCGAGAGTCAGCTGGTGACCTTACGTCAGGGTAGCAGACCGGTTGAGGAGTACTGTTCTGATTTTAGAAAGTGGTGCGTAGCTTCTCGGTGGAACGATCCGGCCCTAAGGTGCCAGTTTAGGTTAGGATTATCTGACGCCCTGAAGGATCTGCTTGTTAGCTACCCCTCTTCTGACTCCCTTGACCAGGTTATGGCCCTAGCAGTACGACTTGACCGACGTCTCAGGGAACGTCAGCTTGAACGCTTCAATGTGCTCCCCTCTGACTTTTCTGCGATTCCCCCCGAGGTCCCGTCTCCTCGCCCCTCCACGGAGGACTCGGAGGTACCTATGCAACTCGGGGCCTCCATGTCCCCTCGACAACGTAGGGAGTTTCGCAGAATGAATGGTCTCTGCTTCTACTGTGGGGACGACAAGCATCTACTGAACACCTGTCCCAGGCGCAGGAATAAAAAGCCGGAAAACTTCCGCGCCTAAGTGATCATCGGGGAGGTCACTTGGGCGCACAGGTATTTCCCGTTAATGTGAAACGCAATAAAATTTTGCTTCCCTTTCAGGTCTCGTTTGCTGGCCGGTCTGCCACGGGCAGTGCCTTCGTGGATTCTGGCTCATCTGCTAATATCATGTCTGTGGAATTTGCTATGTCTCTAAAAATGCCTTTTATTGATTTACCTTATCCTATCCCTGTAGTAGGTATCGACTCCACTCCCCTTGCTAATGGTTATTTTACTCAGCATACTCCTGTTTTTGAACTCCTGGTTGGCTCCATGCATTTGGAGCAGTGCTCTGTACTGGTGATGCAGGGATTATCGTCTGATCTGGTATTAGGTCTTCCCTGGTTGCAGCTGCATAATCCCACGTTTGATTGGAATACTGGGGATCTCACCAAATGGGGTAGTGAATGTCTTATGTCATGTCTTTCTGTTAACTCTATTTCTCCCCGGGAGGAGGTAAACACGCTTCCTGAGTTTGTTCAGGACTTCGCCGATGTGTTTTCTAAGGAGGCCTCCGAGGTGTTGCCCCCCCATAGAGATTACGATTGCGCCATCGATTTGGTGCCTGGTGCCAAGCTTCCTAAGGGTAGGATATTTAATCTTTCATGTCCTGAACGTGAAGCTATGAGGGTGTATATCCAAGAATGCCTGGCCAAGGGTTTCATTCGCCCCTCGACTTCTCCTGTAGGTGCTGGCTTCTTCTTTGTGGGGAAGAAGGATGGTGGTCTTAGGCCGTGCATTGATTATCGGAACCTGAATAAGGTCACCGTAAGGAACCAGTACCCACTTCCTTTGATTCCGGATCTTTTTAATCAGGTTCAGGGAGCCCAATGGTTTTCTAAGTTCGATCTACGGGGGGCATATAACCTTATCCGCATCAAAGAGGGGGATGAGTGGAAAACTGCGTTCAACACACCCGAGGGTCATTTCGAATACTTGGTCATGCCCTTTGGGTTGTGTAATGCCCCTGCTGTCTTCCAGAATTTTATTAATGAAATCCTGAGAGATTACCTGGGTAATTTTCTTGTTGTGTACCTTGATGACATACTGGTGTTTTCCAAGGACTGGTCCTCCCACGTGGAGCATGTCAGGAAGGTGCTCCAGGTCCTTCGGGAGAATAATCTGTTTGCTAAGACTGAAAAATGTGTCTTTGGGGTACAGGAGATACCATTTTTAGGGCAAATCCTCACTCCTCATGAATTCCGCATGGACCCTGCCAAGGTTCAGGCTGTGGCGGAATGGGTCCAACCTGCCTCCCTTAAGGCGTTACAGTGTTTTTTAGGGTTCGCCAACTATTACAGGAGATTTATTGCCAACTTCTAGGTCGTCGCTAAGCCTCTTACGGACCTTACTCGCAAGGGTGCTGATGTCCTCCATTGGCCCCCTGAGGCCGTCCAGGCCTTTGAGACCCTTAAGAAGTGCTTTATCTCGGCCCCCGTGCTGATTCAGCCCAACCAAGAGGAGCCATTTATTGTGGAGGTTGACGCATCCGAGGTGGGAGTGGGGGCCGTCTTGTCCCAGGGTACCAGCTCCCTCACCCATCTCCGCCCCTGTGCTTACTTCTCTAGGAAGTTTTCGCCAACGGAGAGTAACTATGATATTGGCAACCGCGAACTTCTAGCCATTAAATGGGCTTTTGAAGAGTGGCGGCACTTCCTGGAGGGGGCCAGACACCAGGTAACGGTCCTTACGGATCACAAGAATCTGGTTTTCCTAGAATCGGCCCGGAGGCTTAATCCTAGACAAGCTCGGTGGGCACTATTCTTTACCAGATTTAATTTCTTGGTTACCTATAGGGCTGGGTCCAAAAATATTAAGGCTGATGCCCTGTCACGTAGTTTCATGGCCAATCCTCCTTCCGAGAAGGATCCTGCTTGTATTTTACCCCCTGGTATAATCGTTTCTGCCACGGATTCTGATTTAGCTTCTGATATCGCGGCTGATCAGGGTGCAGCTCCCGGGAACGTCCCTGGGGACAAACTGTTTGTTCCCCTGCAATACCGGCTAAGGGTACTCAGGGAAAACCATGACTCCGGTCTATCTGGTCATCCTGGCATCTTGGGCACCAAACACCTCATGCAAATGAGTTATATGGAATGAAATATGTTTTAACGCCTTCCTGACGAAATTAGTGGATATGCTGGTCATAAGTAAAATTATACTAGTGGGTGAAAGCGATGGTTCGGGGTGAAGTGGCAATGGTTATTAGTGTTCATTTGTGTTTGTTACATTTGAACTAACTTTTTATTTTGTTACTTTTATGGTTGTGTTTTTAGAAAACTGACAACGGTTTACAACTATTATGCAAAGAAATGGCAACATAATTATCTTTTTATATAATAAATTTTTTGTCTAATCATGAGCACGGTTATTTACAGGGCTTGGTGTATCTATTGTTTGTTTTGGATGGTAGTGTCATGTATTGGATCTTCTGCATAAAGGAAAACCCACATACACCGCATAAAGTCACTACTTAAGTGACCCCCACCGCCATCTATGGCTGCTTCAGCTGTAATTAAGCGCATAATTGCAAATATATAAAACATTACAGAATGAAATTATACAATTCTGCCTTCTTAGAGCCACCACTAGGGGGAGCTTAGGAGCCTACTGCGTACTGATATATTATTGATTTCAATGGGAACCGTATAAATCTGTTTTCAATATTTTTGCATTATTCTATTCTATACCTTATATTTTATAAGATCTGGGTACTACTTTTATTACTTAAGGAGAAATGCAATGAAACAACTAAAACACCATGGACCAACAAGCGTAACACTGTTGTAGCATGGGAGAGGAAAAGTAGGTCACAATTATGTAACAAAGTATAGTTGGGGCACCCCCGAAAAAGTTTAAAAAAGGCCTTTACAGTCCCTTAAAGGCATTGTTTGAGATTTAAAAAAATGTATATTGTTTTATATTTGAATATATTAGAAACAGCACTACTGTTACGACCATCAGGTTGTGGACCAACTGGACTACTCCACCAGTTTGGCTTTGGGCATTATCTAAGTATCCTTCTCGGGCTTCACAGTTTTACCCCTATAAAAGTATCTGGTCTTTGCTGCGGGAAGGCTACCAGTTCCCTACCCCTTGAGGTGATCCCAGTGAAGTAGCTGCTGGCCCACAGACTAGGAACTGACACTGGCAGATGGTACCTTGATGGATGGAAACTTCAGGCTTGTCACCGCCAGTAGGAGTCAAACTGACCGTGAGCAGCTGGATGGAAGCTGATAGCCAATCGCTGGACACAGGTGGATAGTGGATGACTAGACCCAGGCAGGTAGCGAGTAGCTGGACACGGGCAGGTAGTGGGTAGCTGGACACTGGCTGATGATAGGTAGCTGGAGGCAGACAGCGGATAACTGGATACAAGCTGACAATAGCAGAAATATCGGACTAGATACAGGCTGGTAGCAGATAACTGGATACAGGCTGACAATAGACATCAATAGCGGACTGTATACAGGCTGATAACGGATAGCTGGGTACTGGCTGACAACAGACAGAAATAGCAAACTGGATACAGGCTGGTAGCGGATAACTGAATACAGGCTGACAAAAGATAGCAATAGTGGACTGAAATCAGATTTACACAGGAACCTTTGCAGTACACAACTTGGTTGTTCTAATGTATCTCAGGCACCATGTGAATAGTGGAGGTATCTTAAATAGTCCTGGGGGCACCAGGGGTTGGGTGAGTGACGTTGCGGGTGCGAGCAGAGGACAATAGCCGACGCCGGCAGCCTGGGAGAAATGCAGGCCGCCGGGGGTTGTACGAGACCCAGCGTCTGGGACCACCGGCAGAAGCGGGACTCGCCGGCAGCGTTACAACCAGTCTGGTCCATCAGCTGCCACCCTCTGTTCTTCGCTCTAACATGAGCAGCTGCTGCCAAAGCTAATAAAATCATGGGATGCTTTAAAAAAAAAAAAAAAAAAAAAAAAAAAGCATAGATGCCCATGACAAGAATATAATTTTTCCTCTAATATGTACAATTTTGGGCACCTGTGTATAAGAAGGACATGGCTGAACTAGAACGGGTGCAAAGAAGGGCGACAAAGGTAATTAAGGGAATGGGTGGATTACAGTAACAAGAAAGATTATCAAACTAGGGGCTATTCAGTTTGAAAAAAATGACGGCTTAGTGGTGATCTAATTACAATCTACAAATATGTGAATGGACGGTACAGAAATCTTTCTAATTATTTTTTTATATCTATGCCTGTAACTGTTAGGGATCTGCCAGGTACTACATCTAGGTATACTCCTGGGATTAATCAATCCACACCTGAGGCCAGACCTGTTCGACTGACACCATCTCCCACCAACCAGGGTGGCAGGCTCAGGAGTGGGAGAGCCTATCGCGGCCTGGTCAGTCGGAGTTAGCTCCGCCCCCTGTCCTTTATTACCTGCTGTGTTCTCCTCCTCAGTGCTTGTAATTCTTTTGTATTACTGGCCCCACTGCTGCTTGCTCCAGCCTGCTTCTGCCGTGCTTCTGCCTTGCTGCTGTTCTGCTTAACCCGCTTTGCTTTGCCTCCGGCTTGCTTCCTCCTCCGTGCTCACTTGGGTATACTCCACTTCATCCTGGTCCTGACAACTCATTCACCGCTCCGTTTCCACGCGGCGTTCCGTGGGCTACTGCCCCTTCCCTTGCGTGTTCCCTGTTTGTTCTCCCGTGCACTTAGACAGCGTAGGGACCGCCGCCCAGTTGTACCCCGTCGCCTAGGGCGGGTCGTTGCAAGTAGGCAGGGACAGGGCGGTGGGTAGATTAGGGCTCACTTTCCCTTCACCTCCTTCCTGCCATTACAGTAACAATGACAAGGAGGCTTCATCTACGTAGAGAGGAAAGAAGGTTTCACCATAAGCATAGACCGGGATTCTTTACTGTAAGAGCAGTGAGACTATGGAACTCTCTACCAAAGGATGTTAATTCATTCACTGAACAAGTTCAAGAAGGGCCCGGATGTCTTTCTTAAAAGATATGATATTATAATATACTTTATAATATTATAAGTTATAGGTACTATATTTTTGGAGATGGGACGTTGATCTAGGGATTTATTCTGATTGCCATAATTAGAGTCAGGAAATAATTTTTCCCCATAATATATGGGGCAATTGGCATCCACCGCATGGGGATTTTTGCCTTCCTCTGGATCAACACGGTCGGATTACAGGTTGAACATGATGGACCTGTGTCTTTTTTCAGCTTTATTTACTATGTAACTATAAAAGTTTTATAAGAGGAGGAAAGTGACTACTGCTTTTATCAGTTTTAAGACTCATGAACAGTTATCCCTTTTCAAATGAATTCACTGTGTGTCATCTACCAATACTGACAACATTTCTTGCAGCAAATGAATAGACTACAAGAGAGCACATTTTGATTAATTTACATTTCTGTTTCCCTTTCCAGGTAACTTATCTACACTAAAAGCCTTAAATCTGAGACATTGTCCAATTGTGTTTCCACCAGAAGATATAGTTCACAAAGGACTTGCATCCATATTATCTTTTCTACGTAACTTCAAACAGCAGGATCCCGTAAGTGCTGAATCTGGCGGGTCAGGTAAGATAAAGTTGCAGTTATTCATCTTTATTACATGTGTATTTTGTTTGTGTTTATTTGTGTGTAGAGTGGATTACCTACAATTACACTTTTGATTCGTATAATACTATTTAAATTGGTGTCTTGTGCTTCAATAAGATTCTGTTTAATTAGCATGATGCTTCCACTATATGTTAATGACAGGTATACTTGTATGTACAGTAAAAATCCTTCAGGCTATAGTCACACATGCCAGTTTTGCTGCAGATTTTGCCGTTTTGTTTTGTAAAAATAACCGGCTAAAATTGCAATTTAATATAGTTCACACGCAGTGTAAATACTGCAGATTTTCCGCTACGGATTTTGTTGCCGAAAATCTGCAGCATTATACACTTGCAGCAAATTGGATGAGATTTGAACAAATCTCATGCAAATGCTGCGTAAATGCTGAGACTGAAAAATCGCTCTGAAATTGACCTGCGGTGCGGTTTTCTAATCCGCAGCATGTCAATTGTATTTGCCTACAACAAATAGCAGATCAGAATCGCAAGTCAGAAAAAAAATTCAAATCATATACTTACCCAGAAGTCTGTGCTTCTTCGTCCAGGCCGGCCTCCTGGGATGATGTTTCATCCCATGTGACTGCTGCAGTCAATCACAGGCTGCAGCGGTCACGTGGGAGGAAACGTCATTCCAAGAGGCCGGCCTTCAGGACGGCAGAGAGACATATCGCCATGGCTACATAAGTATGAAACTTTTCTTTTTCCGTAGCGGACATTCCGGACGAAAAACTGCACCACAATTTGGTGCGTTTTTTCGTTCGAAATCCCCTTCGGGGCCCAGGGCAGATACGCTGTGTGCTTTTATGCAGCGTATTCGCCCTATGTGAACATAGCCTTAAGCCCTATGCACATGTACACAGGCCCTATACGGCGCTTCCTACGGTCTGGATTATGGATGTAGTGACATATGGTGACTCCGTGAGGTACCCTATTCTCCTTTAAAAGCAATACTTCTATGGGAAAATACCTCCATGCAGCATGCATTGGAACATGCCACAAGTACATATGAAGCACACAGATCTATAGGTTGGGCCCTATAAGTGCCTTACTATGCATCCATTATACGGTCGTGTTCTTGAGCCCAAAACCAATCAAGAAAACCTTAAATGGTACTAAACGTGCTAAATACCGCTAGAAATCCCTTCAGTGCCAGGATGAACCTCACTAACTTTAAAGGCTAATTTGGTCAGGCGTGTCCCCTGAATGGATCTCTCCATACTAAAAGGGGTATTCTCATCACACAAAGTGATGGCATATCGCTAGGATATGCCATCACTTTGCAATTGGTGGCGGTCCGACTGCTGGCACCCCCACCGACCCTGAGATTTTGCTGGTCCCACTGCTGGCACCCCCACCGATCCCCTGCATCGGTTCTCCCGACGACTCGCTATGAATGGGGGCATGCTACAGTTCCGGCTGGCTGTGCAGGGAACTGCCGCTGACCAGGGACAAACCGAGAAAGGGACGCAGTGCTGCAGCCTCTGCGTTTTAAGGATCCTAGCAATATGGCATCACTTGTGTGTAACCCTTTAAGGTCATGTTAAAGACTTGTTAATCAGTGTGGTTATTTGGGATTTGCGACAAGTTTACTAATCAATTTGAAGTAAAACTATTCATAATTAGTATAATGGTCATAGTAGGACATACCTGAATGCAAGTTTCCAAGGTTTCCTTACCACCGCAAGAAATAACAAATACTGCTGGATGTCACTGGTCTGAAGTTGCAAAATAATGCCCCCTCTCTGACATTACTCAGTACTCTGCAGCTATTGGCTGAAGCTACACTTCACAGACTTCCTGCTCTGCCCACCCCCTGTTGGCACTCTGTACATTGTACTGGTAACACAGAGAACTCTCTACTCACTATCAGATAATTTCCTGGCTTTGTGGTCTAACTGCTTCAGGAAGCAACTAGAATGGAAAATAGAATATTACTTGTTGTGGATATATATATATATATATATATATATATATATATATATATATATATATATATATATATATATATACATATACAGTGAAGGAAATAAGTATTTGATCCCTTACTGATTTTGTAAGTTTGCCCACTGTCAAAGACATGAACAGTCTAGAATTTTTAGGCTAGGTTAATTTTACCAGTAAGAGATAGATTATATTAAAAAAAAACAGAAAATCACATTGTCAAAATTATATATATTTATTTGTATTGTGCACAGAGAAATAAGTATTTGATCCCTTTGGCAAACAAGACTTAATACTTGGTGGCAAAACCCTTGTTGGCAAGCACAGCAGGCAGACGTTTTTTGTGGTTGATGATGAGGTTTGCACACATGTTAGATGGAATTTTGGCCCACTCCTCTATGCAGATCATCTGTAAATCATTAAGATTTCGAGGCTGTCGCTTGGCAACTCGGATCTTCAGCTCCCTCCATAAGTTTTCGATGGGATTAAGGTCTGGAGACTGGCTAGGCCACTCCATGACCTTAATGTGCTTCTTTTTGAGCGACTCCTTTGTTGCCTTGGCTGTATGTTTCGGGTCATTGTAGTGCTGGAAGACCCAGCCACGAGCCATTTTTAATGTCCTGGTGGAGGGAAGGAGGTTGTCACTCAGGATTTGACGGTACATGGCTCCATCTATTCTCCCATTGATGCGGTGAAGTAGTCCTGTGCCCTTAGCAGAGAAACACCCCCAAAACATAATGTTTCCACCTCCATGCTTGACAGTGGGGACGGTGTTCTTTGGGTCATAGGCAGCATTTCTCTTCCTCCAAACACGGCGAGTTGAGTTAATGCCAAAGAGCTCAATTTTAGTCTCATCTGACGACAGCACCTTCTCCCAATCACTCTCAGAATCATCCAGATGTTCATTTGCAAACTTCAGACGGGCCTGTACATGTGCCTTCTTGAGCAGGGGGACCTTGCGGGCACTGCAGGATTTTAATAGTTTACGGCGTAATGTGTTACCAATGGTTTTCTTGGTGACTGTGGTCCCAGCTGCCTTGAGATCATTAACAAGTTCCCCCCGTGTAGTTTTCGGCTGAGCTCTCACCTTCCTCAGGATCAAGGATACCCCACGAGGTGAGATTTTGCATGGAGCCCCAGATCGATGTCGATTGACAGTCATTTTGTATGTCTTCCATTTTCTTACTATTGCACCAACAGTTGCACAATATTGAGTATAAAGATTTATTTAAAACCTATATCACCCATGTGAAAAAGTAATTGCCCGCCGTTCCAATTGTTTTTGGATAAATTCACATTTTTGTTCAGGATGGATTGGACGGAAACCTCAATACATAAGACGGCGCTCATAGAATCTTTTCTTGACACTTGGGGTAGTTTTATCTCTGTTCTTCCACGAGTTAGGGAGGCTATCAAGACCAATTTTTTCCAGAGCACTGTGTGGTACCAGGAAAGGGTATTGATGGGATCACCACCGATGTCATAATAACAATATATGTGAAACCCGGACCTACGTGTTTGGAACCTGTTAGGCGGGACCGCGGGTTTCCCATTAATACACTCTGGGGCATTTATGCCTGTACCTACAAGGGAATAGGGTATACAATATTTGCTGGGTGGCGGTGTTTTGGGGAATGTGGGGAGCATGGCTGGCTCTAAGTTCCACCTAGGAACTTTTGTTTGCACTTGAGCAAAGTGCTGATTTATTTTTTGATTTGCTGTTATTTTATTATTTTCTTTATTATGATTTACTGTACTGATAGGGGCATTGTTCCTTACCTAGCTACTGACATGGCGGACGCCCATATACTTCTGATTTTTATGCACAGGATTAGCTGCATCTTCTGCTATAGTATCAATCGTTGTTATTATCACAATGCCCTTGTCGCTTTGATGTTTCTGTTTCATTGTAAAATAATTGTTTATGGTGAAAATCACAATAAAAACATTTGTTTAAAAAAATAAATGTAATTGCCCCCCTAAACCTAATAACTGGTTGTTCCACTCTTGGCAGTAACAACTGCAATCAAATGTTTGCGATAACTTGTGATGAGTCTTTTACATCGGTGTGGAGGAATTTTGGCCCATTCTTCTTTTCAGAATTGTTTTAATTCGACTACATTGGAGGGTTTTTCCAATATGAACTGCCTGTTTAAGGTCTTGCCGCAGCATCTCAATGGGCTTCAAGTCAGGGCTTTAACTCGGCCACTACAAAACCTTAATTTTATTTCTTTTGAGCCATTCAGAGATGGACTTGCTTGTGTGCTTCAGATCATTGTCCTGCTGCAAAACCCAACTGTGCTTGTGCTTTAGGTCACAAACTGACAGGCGGATATTCTCCTTCAGGATTTTCTGATAGAGCAGAATTCATGGTTATATTGATGATGACAAGTCGACCAGATCCTGCAGAAGCAAATCAGCCCCAGGCCATCACACTACCACCACCACGTTTGACTGTTGGTATGATAGTCTTACGGTGGAAAACGGTGTTTGCTTTATGCTAGATGTAACGAGACCCATGTCTTCCAAAAAGTTCCACATTTGACTCATCAGTCCACAGAATATTATCCCAAAAGTCTTGGGCATAATCCAGAGAACAGCCTTTGTGTTCTTTTAGGTCAGCAGTGGTTTGTGCCTTTTAACTTTCCCATGGATGCTATTTTTGCCCAGTGTCTTTCTTATTGTGGAATCCTTTAACTGAGACAAGTGAGGCCTGCATGTCTTTAGATGTTGGTCTGGGTTCCTTTGTGACCTCCTGGATGAGTCTTGGTGACATTTTAGGTAGAGTGTTTACTCCTAGGAAGGTTGACCACTAGTCTAAGTTTTCTCCATTTGTAGATAACGGCTCTCACTGTGGTTCGCTGGATCCCCAGAGCCTTAGCAATGGTATGTAACCCTTTCTAGACACCGGTAGATTTCAATGACTATGTTTGGCATCTGTATTTGAATCTCTTTAGATCGTGGCATCATGTGCTGATTTTTGAGATCTTCTAGTCTGCTTTACTTTGCCGGACTGGTTCTATATAAGTGATGTTTAGATTCAAGAGGTCTGGCAGTAATCCTGCCTGGGTGTGGCTGGTGATATTGAACCCAATTGTAAACTGAATTTGGTTTACTGGTTGATTTAGTAGCTATGGGGGGGGGGGGGGGGGGATTACTTTTTCACATAGGGCCAGGTAGAGATGAGCAGCATTTTTCCATCAATAAATTAAATCATCATTTAAAAACAGCATTTTGTGTTTACTTGGGATATCTTTCTCTAATATTAAAACTAGTTTGATGATCTGAAACATTCATGTGTGGCAGATGTGCAAAAATAGAAGAACTTGGGGACAAATACTTTTTCACAACACTGTATAGGGTTGTACATCTGTAGATATTCAGCACCTCATCAAATCCTATAAATTGTGATGAGTGGCCAATTAACCATGAGTCTATGGCACCATTGTAGAAGTACCGCTATTACATACGTGACACTGATTGACTTGTACATGCGTGATTCTCTGTATTATCATTGAATAAAGACAAGACTTTAATGTTTCCTTCTAAAAGAATTGCCTCCTATTGAGAAACTGAATCTGAATGAATTGAAGTCCAGCATGGATCTGTCCGGTGACTGGTCAAGCAATGAAGAAATGAAGCACTTTGAGATGCTGAAACAGAAAATGGAAGAGAAACAAATGGAGGAAATGGTTCAGAATGAGTTCCCTAGCGGTCATAGAAAATCTCAGAAACCGAGGGACCCAGTAAAAGGAACTGGGTGGAAATTTCCGACTGAATCAAGGTAAAATAGACATACTATCCCTTATTTAATTAAGTAATATGGGGCAGGTGTATCAGTTCTGTAAAATTGAAGCAAAACTGTCCTACAAACTGTTACAGGTTACTTACCACATATTTATCGGACAGCAGTGTCTGTCACCAGCATTTCACCTATGAAACCAGCAGTACCTGGTGGAAGTGGGTGAAAAATCACTTTTATGTAGCCTATAATTATCTTCTAAGTAGGATTTGTACCTTTAGTGTTCAGTATTTTAGTACTTATACTAATGAGCATAAGAGTCATATCTTCGTTCGAAAAGAGTCATATCTTCATTCCTCAAGCCTTTCTGAGTTAACCCCGCCTCCCTACTTTTGATTGACAACTCCTCGCCTCCCCCCAGCAAACACGAAATCCTGCGCTTGCGCATCGATGTTCTGGTGCGTGCACACAACGGGACATCATAGCGGCGCACGTGCCGTAACTAGATTTGAGGCCCGGACGAAGCAGGGAAGGGTGTCTGACCATACATGACAGGCGCATGTGCACTATTTCAGACGAAATTTCGGGATGCAGGACGGGTCAGTTTTCAGCGGCAGCGGGCATAAGAAGAGGAACGATCGAACGAACGAACGAGACTGCCTGATTATTACCATAAAAAGCACTAAATGTTTGCAAACTGTTATTACGGTCGGAGGAGGAGTTTAGGAGCGGGGATAACAGAAATGAGCTCTTGACAGCAGCGGCCAGCGAGGGGGGAGTAGAGTTTAATAGGTGAAATGCTCGTGACAGGTTTCCTTTAAAGGGGTATTTTCATCTCGGACATTTATGGCATATCCATAATTTCTAAAACAATGTGCAATATTTACTAAATTCCTTGGACCGTTGCAAGGAATAGAGATACAGATACCACTTTCCTGTTCATTATTGCTGTGAATGGTGACATTATTGGGCTTTTTATAGAAAAATATGAGACGGAAGACTGCAATTACAGCTTCAGTTAGTGAGTTATTATATTTTGGTTTTTTTTCACGTAGATACAGAGTATTTTAATAGTTCATTTTTTTTCTATATAGCCCGGAGTGCAGATCGTACATTTCAGTAGCCGTTTTGCATTTATGGGAATGTAGTCATTAATTCTTCAAGCAGTAACATCTATAAGACAGCACCACTGCTGAATTTCACTATGCAAATCACTAACTTGAATTCTTTTTTTAGACATTTCCTTAGACATGCAATGCTTGTAGAAAGGAGAGAGTCAGAATCTGACAGACGGGCAGAAGAGAAGGAAATGTTAGCCAAGGTTATTCAGAAGCAAAGGTGAGTGAGTTATGAGTCATGGATGTGTCTTATCGTTTTCTGAAAGCAGGGAACTCATCAGATACATATCGTCTTCTAGATGTTTTATGTTAAAGGGATTGTCTTATTTTCAAGTATCTTATTAGAATGTTATGAGTTAATGTAGATGAGTCACTCATTCAGGACTTCCATCAATTACAATAGTGGAAAAAGATTGTCTCTCTTTTTGGAGGACCTAAAGCCTCCATGCATTACACAGACAGAAAATTGATTACAACTGTGTAATGCTTTATTCCTCCTGTGGTGGCGCTGTTGGAGAATTTCACACTTACTACCAGGCATTGGGATGTACACAGAAATCATAGGGCCCCATAGCAAGTATGGGACCCACCCCCTACTGAGAGCTCTGATACACAGGATATGACATAAATATCAGATAGATGTGGGTCCCACCTCTGGGACCTGCACCTATCTATAGAACGGGGTCCCCCTAAACCCGTTCTGGCTCTTTGTGCTCACGCTGTCTCCCAGGCACTTCCTGATTACATGGTCGGGAGTTATGGAAAGAGCGTAACTCGCTGAGCTAAGCTGTTTCAGTAACTCCCATAGAACTGAATAGTATTTACGGAAACATCGTTGCTCGCATGCTACGCTGCTTCCGTAACTGCCATTCACTACTATGGGAGTTACGGAAACAGTGTAGCTCAGCGAGTTATGCTGTTTCCGTAATTCATGGTCAGAAATCACACGCTTCAGCCACAACACAGAGCAGTAGAATGGGGTTTAGGGGACCCCGTTCTAGAGATAGGTGCGGTTCCCACAGGTGGTACCCGCATCTAGCTGATATTTATGACGTATCTTGTGGAAATGTCATAAATGTCCCTCATGGGAAAACCCCTTTAAGTTAATGATCACTGTCATTTTATAACAGATCATTATAGTGGGAGTTGATGCACCATGCATGTGCTGTGCCAGTGTCTCTCCCCTGTGCAGCGGGTAAAAGATTTATCAACCGCAACAGCATGCACTCCCTGTTGACGTAAACAATAATATTTTTATTCACTGACAGGAAGCTGAAATCTTGTAAATGCTAAAGATTTTGAGAAATTTAAACACAAAGCATAGTGTTGCATAACTCTTCTTTATTCAATTATTTGGGTATATTTACATAAAACCTATCCAATCTAACAATGTATTAAGAAACTTAGCAGAAATATTTGCTTTTTCCCGGAGCGAAGGCACCCACCCAACCCCCAAAGCTAGACTCACACTGATTTCAATGGGAGGCAGAGGCTTTTTTATCTCCTAGCGGTTTTTGACCGCTCGCGGGAAAAAAAGGCGCGTGACCTATCTTTGAACGGTTTTCGCCTCTGAACCTCCATTGAAATCAATGGGACGCAGAAGAAAAGGCGCCGCACGTTTGAACCTTTTTTTTTACGCGGTTTTTGCATTTGATTCATTTAAAAAAAAAAACGCATCAAATGCATCCAAAATAGCTTAAAAAAAATGCTGCCATTTCTCAATCTTCCTCAAAAATCCTTCAGGAATTTTGAGGCAGATTTTGACCTGCCTGCACTCGCTTTGCCGCGATTTATTCGGCCGCGGGCAAAAAAAATGCAGTGAAAACCGCTTTCTTTGCCTTCCATTGATGTCAATGGGAGGTTAGAAATGGAAACGCCTGAAGAAAGGGCATGACGCTTTTTCCCGCAAGCGTTTTTTTCCGCTCTCGGGAAAAAAAGCCCCCTTCTCACATTGAAATCAATGGGAGGCGTTTTAGGCCATTTATTGGCGCGTTTTCCGCATCTATAACCGCGCCAAAAGACAGTGTGTGGTCAGTTCACAAGTTGCGTAAATACTGCGTTTTTTCAGGAAACTTAATTTATTGCAAAAAAAATCCGCAGCATAATACAGTAGCAGCAAAATGGATGAGATAAAACAAATCTCATCCGCATGCTTCGTAAATACTGAGCGGAAAAACTGCTCATAAATTGACATGCGGTTCAGAATTGTATTTGCGTAAACGCTGCTTATTTGTTGTGGGTTTTCCCCATTGAATTTCCGCAACAAATAGCAGTTCGCAGCGATTCCGCTGCAAGAAACGCAACTCTTATCCTTACCCGGAAGTCTGTGGCCGGCCTCTTGAAATGCCGTTTCATCCCATGTGACCGCTGCAGCCAATCACAGGCTGTAGCGGCGGTCACATGGGATGAAACGTCATCCCAGGAGGCCGGCTTGGATGACGTCAGAGGGCCGGCCTCCTGGGGGGACGTTTCATCGCAAGTGACCACCGCTGCAGCCAATCACAGGCTGCAGCGGTCTCCTGGGATGAAACGTCATGCTACAGGTTTCCGCAGCGGACATTTACAGTTTGGTGCGCTTTTTCGCTCGGAATTCCCTGCGGACACCGGGGCAGATACGCAGTGTAACTTTACGCAGCGTATCCACCCCGTGTGAACTCAGCCTTATACTTACCTGGTCCCCGCCATTCCGGAGATCCATTAGAGTCTTCATACAACCGCTCCTTCACCATTGCTGCATGTTGAGGTTCTGAGCATGAGGTGCCCGGGAATCTGTACAGGAAATAACGCTCTGTGCGTGTTATATTACATTGCCGGATCCAAGTAGGTAATGAATTCTAAAATATTCTAGAGCATCAGATTGTCAAAGAAAAGTATATAAAACTTATGTGTAACAGTAAACAGGAAAAAACAGTTCAGTTGAAAAATCCCATACGTTTGCATAGGACGTACAGAGGCGCCGCACATCGGTATATGGCGTGCCTACCGCTCTATAAGACATAATACAATACACAGAAGTGTTAATGTGCTTGGATAAGGCAACTTCATCGCAACAACAAACTGCTCTTTCTTTCTACTGCTTCACTTGCTTTGAAAATTCTCAAGGCTCTGATGCCTGGGATTAAATATTTCTATACTGGTTTCCCAGTGCGTTGTATTTCGTCTTGTAGTTTTCTATTTATTTAGAACTATAATATCGCTCTTTAAATCAATGATCCAGGACACCATTTAATAACTTCCAATAACTGCTATTTTTCTTCCAGGAATCAAGAAATTCTTAAAGATTGGCAAAAACAGACCAAGATAATGCAAGATCAGAAAGCAAAAAGCAAGGCGAGAACAGAAAACCATCATGAGGTATGCTCAGTTATATTTATGCCCAATTCAAAATTCTGTACAAGATACAAGAAGAAACTTGGCCACCAGAGGGCACTGTGGTATCATATGCGTGATTGCTAGAGGTCGGAGATCACTACTGTACCTTGACATCTCAAAGATCCTTGTTTTCCTATATAGATACACAATAGATTTGTTTTATAAACTAGACTATAAGTTGGCTGTAATAAAGCAGCATGCCATGTAACACAATGAGAGACCATATTTCATTGGAATGATGGTGGTTATATTATTTTTAGCAAAATGCCGTAAACTAGCTGTCTAATGTTTACAGGGAAGGCAGCACAGAAGCAGTTTTGTAATGCTCCACATAGACTTACCCATAGGCTTTCCGCTACAAGTGGAATGCAAAGGACTCTAACATTTGTAATTTATCACTGCAGAGAACTTAGTTATACTCAGGTTTATGGACTTTGTCAACAAAATGAGGGGAAAAAAACAACTTATTCATTAACCCCTTAATAAAAGACATTTTGCACTTGTCTAATACTTTGTCTAATAGGCTGTCATGTTAACTAGGAGAGATTAGTCCATATTGAACAGCAAGCTGAATAAGAATATCGAGTGTCAGGCAGCTGCTGCATCAGCAAATATATATTTGTAGGTGCTTTAAAATAAGCACTCTACAATATTCTCTGCTTAAATGTCTGTTTGGACCACACCCTGAATAATTGTTACAAATCCTTGTATGACATGTGTGAACTAGAAAGCCTTCAGAAAGACCCTTCCTCCAACGTCACATGCCATTGTGACTAATTGCTTCACACTGGATAGGAAGTGAAGTGTTCATTTGTATAGTAACTGCCTACAGTTATTACATTATTGTGCAAATCATATCCTCACACTCCTGCATTGCCCCTTCACACTGTTGTACTCTCATGTGAACGTGGTCGAGGCTTTTAGGCACCAGAGCCCAGGTGGACAGCAACCTCTACGCCCTTATGACAACTGACTTGGTCCTGTTTTGCATACAGTACCATGTACTATTTAGGCAAGTGATTACAAATAAATTGATAATGGATTCATAAGAACACGTTGCGTTATCTAATAAGGTCACATGTTTTTTGATGTTTTACTTGTAATTACTGTGCGCACAAAACCCACATAAAGAAAGCCGCAATTTGCTGTAAAAACACACCACTCCCGTATACCCTTGTGTTGACCAAAGGAAAAAACAAAAAATGCTGTGCTGCTATAAAGCCTCCTGCACATGGCTCTTCCATGTCTATGAGCTGAGATCACCATAGAACCCGGTCTTGGAGTCGTCATACGAACAGTAAATCCGGCTGCATTATGGCTGCCTGAATAAGGCTTTAGGGTGTATTCGTACCTGCAGATTTGTTTGCGTTCTTTTGCCATCATTTTCGTAAAATTGTCAAAAAACGCTGGATGGTAAAAACTGCTGGTGGTGATACACTCTTTATCTTTAAAATTTTATTTATTACACCCCATTATCTCTATTTATCCCTATTTTATAACACTATAATCATGATAAGGCTTTTATATTTCCGGGGCTGAAGTATCGTTTTCTTTGAATCTGCTTTGCTTTTCTTTTTTTTTTTTTCTTTTTTAAACCTTCACACTAGTTCTATAAATATGATAGATTGGGTTTCTTTACACATTTTACACCGTTCACTTTAATCAGAATAAACCTCAGTATGTTGTAATGTTAATAATTCAGTGTTTATACTGAAATAAATATAAAGCAAGTGGCTTGAAGACCTTGAAGGGAGTGGTAATGCTGTAAATCTACATTTATGATCACGCTCAATGTCTGGGTACGTTGCTAAAGGCCCTGAAGAGGATATATACCATTTATCATCGGGACATTATACAAGGACAAGACCTTATTTCAAAACCATGAGTCAAGTCCCGTTATGTAGTCCTAACGCGATGGAAAGCACCTCTTCTAAGTAGTGCTAATGACATGTTATACTCACGTTGTAGCACATGCTACCCTTTTTTTTTTTTAACAGCAGTTTTTTTATGCGGTTTTTACATGCAATAAAGTGGTTGCAGTTTTTTATAGAAGTAGTTCTAGAAACATAAAAAAATAGATTTCTGTAAAACAGTGGTGAAAAAAACCCTCAGGCTCCATGCACACGACTGTGCCCGTAATTACAACCCGTACTTACGGGCACTGGACAGCCGGCCGTATTTACGGGCCGTGCTCCCATTATAAAGTATGGGAGCACGTTCCGTAAAATAAAAAAAAACAGGATATGTCCTTTTTTTTCCGGCAAGTTTCTACGGCACAGACACCTTCCCGTAAATATACGGGAAGGTGTCCGTTGGCCATAGAAACGAATGGGCTCATAATTACGGGCGATTTTACGGTTGTGTGCATGGGGCCTTAGAGATAATGCAAACGGCCAAACCCTGTGCACAGAGCCATACATCCTTTGTGCACTGCATACAGGCTCCTTCTGACTCCTTGTATATGTATGCAATTCTTCTAGGGGAGAATATTTACATACATTCGGAGTCCAGGGGAGCATACCACAATTTATTTTTTTCTGTAGGATTTGTGCAGAATACAGGTACAGTAGAAAATATAGGTACAGTACAAAAACTGAGCTGTAATACAGCTATGTGCATGATTTCTAAATATGATTTTTGTGTGTTTTTTTTCTGCAATGTAGAGGTGGAAGGTTACAAAACTTGCCTAGGCCTCATGCACACGCAGTATTCTGGTCAGTATTTTGCTTCAGTATTTGGAAGCCAAAACCAGGACTGGGTCCAAAACACTGAAGAGGTGCAAATCTTTCCATTAGGTTTTCTTCTCTGTTTATGTTCTACGCCTGGTTTTGGCTTCCAAATACTGAAACAAAATACTGACCAGAATACTGACGTGTGCATGTTCACACAATATATTCGGTGTGTACATTCATCCTATGCAGAGGTACATGCTATTAGCTCATGCTGAAGGTCTATAAAACCCTGTGGGGCGACAATAGCCAAAGAGTTGTTTGTTTTTTTTTTTGTTTTTTTTTTGTGATTTTGTCGAATGCCAAAGAGTGACCTTCCAGAGAGTGAAATGTGATTTATCACTCTGGAGCAGTAGATACATGTTCTGGAGTCCAATGACGATGCGCTTTACACCACTCCAGCCAACGCTTGGTATTGTGTATGGTGATCTAAGGCTTGCGTGCAGCTGCTCGACCATAAAAACTCATTTCATGAAGCTCCCAACGTAATTGTGCTGCCACTTTCAGAGGCAGTTTGGATCTCTGTAGTGAGTGATACAACATAGGATAGGTGATTTTTACACTTCACGCGTTTCAGCATACAGGCCCCACTTTGTGAGTTTGTGTAGTCTACCGCTTTTTGACTGAGCTATTGTCACTCCTAGACGCTTTCACTTCCACTTCACAATAATAGTGCTTAAAGTTGACTGGGGCAGATCTAGCAGATCAGAAATTTCACAAACTGGTTTGTGGCAAAGGAGGAATGCTAGGATAGTACCAAGTTTAATGTCACATAAGTTCACATCAGCGTCGGGGCTCAGTTTGGAGCCTCCGTAGCACAATGCACTTGATCGTAAGTCTATGGTGTCCGTTGGGCTCCTCTGGTATCCATCATGCGATGGGTACGTCACTGCATCACGGTTTCCGTTATAAAGGATATTGCACCTAATTCACATATGTCCACACATAGGAGTCTGAATTAGGTACCCAGTTTAATGACTCTGATTGACAAACTATTTGGGGGAGCCTCTCTGACAGCTCTCGCAATACCGACTACCTTGAGACCTCTTATATGTTCCTCATGAGATGGTACCTGGTGCCCACCTGCAGAGCCCATGCTATTCCTGCCTATCCTCCCTTTTGCACACATGGTGAAGCTGCACTAGAGTTCAGTACCTTTGGAATAGGGTCGATCAAATTATTAGAACTATCACTGGTGTTGTTTTTAGAAGAAACCCATGGGCAGCTCTTCTCGGAAAGTCTGTAACTGGTCTACAATTTCTTTCTAGCTACCAGATGATAGCGAACATCTTAAAACAACCCCTATTTAATACTTTATATCAAAAATAGGGTTTCTTGGTATATGATCAATGAAAAATTATCTTCCATTCTATCCGATACCCAAGACAATTGAAAGGGGTTTTCCCATCAGAGACATTTATAACATATCCACAGGATATGTCATAAATGTCAGATAGATGCGGGTCGCACCTCTAAATCCGTTCTACTGCTTTGTGTTGTGGCTGAATATTGTGATTCCCAACCATGGATTACAGAAACAGCGTATCTCGCTGAGCTACGCTCTTTCCATAAGTCCTATAGAATTGAATGGTAGTTACAGAAACAGTGTAGCTCGCATGCTACGCTGCTAACGTAACTGCCATTCACTACTATAGGAGTTACGGAAACATCGTAGCTCGCTGAGCTATGCTGTTTCCGTAAATCATGGTCGGTAATTCATGGTCGTAAATCACACGGTTCAGCCACAACACAGAGCGGTAGAACGGGGTTTAGGGGGACCAGTTCTAGAGATAGGTGGGACCCGCATCTATTTGTGGATATGTCATAAATGTCTTTGATATGTATAAACGACTAAAATTAAACCCCACATGGCTTACACCTTCTGTAAAAACGGCAATGTATGACAACAAAATAAAAGGGCATTTGAAAAATATAAATCTGAGGGTACAGCTGTAGCCTTTGTAAAGTATAAAGCGCTTAATAAAATCTGTAAAAAGGTAATAAAATCAGCAAAAATACAAAATGAAAGGCAGGTGGCCAAAGATAGTAAAACAAATCCCAAAAAATTCTTTCAAGTATTTAAATGCAAAAAAGCCAAGGTCTGAACATGTAGGACCCCTAGATAGTGGTAATGGGGAGGTGGTCACGGGATCAAGAGAAGGCAGAGTTACTAAATAGGTTCTTTAGCTCTGTATATACAACAGAAGAAAGAACAGCTGATGTAGCCGGTGCCAGTGCTGTTAATATATCAGTTGATATACTGAATTAGATGAATGTAGAGATGGTCCAAGCTATATTAAATAAAATAAATGTGCACAAGGCCCCGGGACCAGATGGGTTACACCCTAGAATTCTTAAAGAGCTTAGTTCAGTTATTTCTGTCCCCCACTTCATAATATTTAGAGATTCTCTAGTGACTGGTATAGTGCCAAGGGACTGTCGCAGCGCAAATGTGGTGCCCATTTTCAAATGTCTCTAGGTCTTCCCCAGGTAATTATAGACAAGTAAGCTTAACATCCATTGTGGGGAAAATGTTTGAGGGGCTATTGAGGGACTATATACAGGATTATGTGACAATAAATAGTATTATAAGTGACAGCCAGCACGGTTTTACTAAGGACAGAATAGTCACCGCAGGAGCTGTCACAGTAGCTACAGTAGATAGCTTTAAAAAAGGCTTAGATAATTTCCTAGAACAAAAAACTATCTGCTCCTATGTCAATGTGTAGAAATTTTTCCCTTCCCTTTTCGCATCCCTTGGTTGAACTTGATGGACATGTGTCTTTTTTAAACCGTACAAACTATGTAACTATGAGAAAACCCCCTTTAAGCAAATCTGGTCCCCCATGGCTGGACTATGTCTTCCAATCTGGCACCTCTTGCAGTCTACCATCTTTCCCCTAAGGGCTCCTTCTTTTTCTTAACCCTCCCCCCTTTTCTTTTCTTTTTTCATCTCCTCCCTTCGTCCTTCACTCTTTTACTTCCCTTCCTTATTTTTTTTTGCCCTGGTTGTTTTTGTGCAGATTTGCCCTCGTCATTATCCTCGTTCCTGTAAAAATCGGTTTGCACAATAATGCCTGACCACTAATATCCCGATCAAACTTACTGGTCTCATTTCTCAACTTTTTTTTTTCTAAGTGGGAATTATCCCAATATCCAATTTGCCATGCATGTTAGCATTTTGTTATATAGAACATATTGTGGTTTATATTTTATGTATGCATCTTTATTCCTTAAACAAAAATTATAGTTTAAAAAATATGTATTCTATGGAACAATAATTCCATACTATAGCATCATACAGAGGCACCATTCAAAGATATATTGGAAAACATAGTATCTATGTATCTATGGCTCCGTTATACGGACTCTGTGTGGCTCCTTATTGCCTCAGCAGAGCTGTGTACATGAATCGCACTTCCTTATAAATGTCTAGCAATATTTTTGTACATTTTTGTATAAGGGTATGTTCACACGCAGTGTTTTCAGACGTAATTCTGGCGTTTTGCGCCTCGAATTATGCCTGAAAAAATGCCCCTGATACGCCTACAAACATCTGCCCATTGCTTTCAATGGGGTTACGGTGTTCTGTTCCCACAAGCCTTTATTTTACGCGTCGCTGTCAAAATACGGCTCGTAAAATGACGGCTCGTCAAAAGAAGTGCAGGACACTTCTTGGGACGTTTTTGGAGGTGTTTTTCATTGACTCCATTGAAAAACAGCTCCAAAAACGGCCGTAAAAAACGCAGCGAAAAATGCGAGTAGTTACAAAATCATCTGAAAATCAGGAGCTGTTTTCGCCTGAATACAGCTCTGTATTTTCAGATGTTTTTGGACATTACGTGTGAACATACCCTAATAGTTTACACCTTACCTACACCACGTACAGCTTTTGTACACTCTGATAATTGTAATTTCTGTTAAATCCTCTTATAGAAATAACTGCTGTTTTCACTGACCTCCCTGTCATTTCACATGCCTAGGTATCTGTCGCTAATCCTCCATTTGCTACCGATCTGGACACATCCCAACATAAGAATAGCTGGCATAAGCAAAAGAGTCAGGAAAGGATGCCAAGGGTCATGTCTGTGAACTCATTGAAAGAAATGGAGAAAGCAAGGTTTGTTTAATCAACAGTGACCATATTCAGGGTGTTAAAATGTAAAGCACATCATGAGATGCCCAGGGGTACGCCCAAACGCATGCCTCGCCTGGCTCATTTTCCATCTTCCAAACAAAAAATGGAAAGTTTCTGGCTGCTACACGTCTGCTTTTAGTATTTGCTAAAATGAAAGGTGTCCGATTATTGGGTAACATTATTTAGATTATACCTGGCAAGTTGGGATAAGACAATTTTGAAGTATGTGTTTACAGGATTAAACGAAGAGTCCTTTGTATTACTGAGGCTAAAATCTAAAGATTTCCATCGTTTCTGGAGGAACCAGATGGTGTCATTATAAAGTAATTATATGTCTCGGTTATAATCAATAATCACTATTGCTCGAGGCATGAGCTTTGTTGTATGGTAGAGGTGAATGTGTTACTGCGAATAGGTGAGACTGCAGGGGCAATAGCAGGATTTTGGGTTAATATGTGACAAAGCTATGTCGCTTAAACATTTTCCATCTAAATTTATTTCTTACAAAAATATGGCAATAAGAGATAGAGGAAGGTGGTGTATAGGGCTTGTCTCACGAAGACTACCCCTTATATAAAGATCACTGCCCCGGCAATCAGCTGATCGCCGCAGGTCCCATTCATGGAATTCCCAGCGATCAGTTGCTATCGAGAGGTGAAGCTCCAGCCGAACATACATTTCCCATACAGCGGCTGCTAAATGATTGGCCAACATTGTAATACATGGCTGGGCTGAGTCTACCAAAGCAGGAGCCTTTCAGGCCCATGGAACCCCGTGCATGCGTGGCCACCCCTTATGTGTGGCTGTGATAGGGGGAGAGGTGAGGCCCAGGATCCAGAGGTAGGGTAGGGGGCGCCACCAACCTTAATCTGGTCCTGAATGGAATGGGCACGCAGCAATCAGACTTTTATTACTGGAGCAGTCATTTTTAACACAACCCCTTTAACAATGTATCGTGGGCAGTATTTGTACTAGTCCCTTCGTCCCTCTTCTGCTCCCAGTACCTGGTTTTAGTCAAAAACAAAAAAAAGATGACACCAGAGAATAAAAGGACAATAAGGCCCATAGTTGTATTTCCTTACAAATCAATGGCACACACCATGCTACACTATTGATCTAGATGAACATCAATCAAGTGTCTGTCAAAACCTGTCATTACATTTCTTCTTCCCTCTGGTGTCATCTGTACCTGTTTATTATAGTCAGGACCTGACGACAAATGAGGATTTTTTGCAGAAATATATATGTTGTATAGCATGACTCTTTTCTTACATTAATCGACACATACAGAGATGAAAAAAAAATGGCAGCCCCCATAGAGAAGTAAAAGAAAGAAAAAAGTACAGCACAAAAACACAAATTACTAAAATTTATTATAATGACATACTAAAAGCAATAACATATAAAAAAAAAAAATTCGTGACACCTTCCCTTTAAGATGAAGATCATTTTATACCTTTACTTGAAAAGGTTCGGTCGACTACTTTACTAATATACCAATAGGCAACAAATCCAAATTCATACACACAAACGTTCATGCCAGTTTGTAAATAGGGCTTTTATTGATGGATTTTCTGACAGACTGTTCCTTTGGCAAGTATCCCTAAAAGAAAATAGGGCTCTGTCCTCCGTCACAAGACAAGAGGATCATTGTGTCATAACTTAGTAATCTTTCTTATTTTATATTCGTAGAGCCTCTAGAGACCTCAGACTGGAACACCGCATCAGACAGCATATCCAGACCATGCAGGATAGGAAGAAAAACCCCAAGCGTTCAGCGCAGGAAGAAATGGAGGCAGCGAGGAAGGAATTAGAAGTGGTGAGTCGGATTACTAAACTGGGGAATTTTATTTATACTCAAACATCTATTTACTACCATGAATAGAGGAAAAATTACCATGAGTAGCAGAGTAGGAAGAATACCATGAACATCTTACAAAGCCGTTATCCCATAACGCCTTAAAGGAGTTTTCCCACTTTAGACATTTATGGCATATTAACAGGCTGCTCAGCTTTTTTCATCAACTTCCATAGATTTCAATACAGAGTCACGCAGTCACCTATCTATTTAGCCTTACTCAGTATGCAGCCAACAACGCTTGTTTTGGCTTGAAGTACAATGGTTAGTGGATCTCCATTTTACAGATGGTGGGACTCCTCCAGCAGGAAAACCCCGTTTAAAGCTATGTACCCTTTTTTAACCAAATAAAGTAAAATTAAGTAACTTTGCAATAGGTCTTGATTAACCCCTTCCCGCTCCTGGACGTACTATTAGGTCATGGCAGCTGTATCGTTCGCGCTCCATGACCTAATAGTACGTCTCGGGAATAACGGCCGTTTCGGCCGTCCTCCCGACACATACAGGAGCTGTGACAGCTGCTGTCTCGTACAGCAGCTGTCACAGCTCCTACAGCGGGGACCGATCGCTGTGTCCCGGCTGATTATCCCCTTAAAAGCCGCGTTCTATAGAGATCGCGGCTTTTTAGGGGTTAAGATGCCATCGCCGGCCTTCTACACGATAGCGGCCGGCGATGGTGACTATGGCAACCGGACACCAAACAATGGCGTCCAGCTATGCCATAGACGGAAGCCTAGTGGGTCCTGACAAAGTCAGGACCCACTATGCTTGCTGTCAGTGAGTAGCTGACAGTTCTAATACACTGCACTACGCATGTAGTGCAGTGTATTAGAATAGCGATCAGGACCTCCTGCCCTCATGTCCCCTAGTGGGACAAAGTAATACAGTAAAAAAAAGATGTGTAAAAATAAGAAAATAAAAGATTTAAAAGTATTAAAAGTAAAAATCCCCCTTTTTCCCTTATCAGTCCTTTATTATTAATAAAAATATATAAACAAACAAATAAACTGTACATAATTGGCATCGCCGCGTCCGTAACGGCCTGAACTACAAAATTATTTTGTTATTTATCCCGCACGGTGAACGCCGTAAAAGAAAATAATAATAAACCGAACCACAATCACAATTGTTTGGTCACTTCACCTCCCAATAAATGGAATAAAAAGAGATCAAAAAGTCGCATGTACCGAAAAATGGTCCTGATCGAAACTACAGTTCGTTACGCAAAAAATAAGTCCTCGCACGGCTTTATTGATTGAAAAATAAAAAAGTTCTGGCTCTTAGAATAAGGTAACACAAAAAGTGAATGATTGTTTACAAAACGTATTTTATTGTGCAAACGCCATAAGACATAAAAAAAAACTATAAACATCTGGTATCGCCGTAATCGTATCGCCCCGCAGAATAAAGTGAATATGTCATTTATAGCGCACGGTGCACGCAGTAAAAAAAAAAAAGAATAAAAAAACAATCGTACAATTGCTGTGTTTTAGTCACCACGCCACCTAAAAATAGAATAAAAACTGATCAAAAAGCCGCATGCACCCCAAGAAAACTACAATGCATTCCTCAAGGGACCTAGTTTCCAAATTGGGGTCACTTGTGGGGGGTTTCCAATGTTTTGGCACCACAAGACCTCTTCAAACCGGACATGGTGCCTAATAAAAAAGAGGCCTCAAAATCCACTAGGTGCTCCTTTGCTTCGGAGGCCGGTGCTTCAGTCCATTACCGCACTAGGGCCACATGTGGGATATTTCTCAAAACTGCAGAATCTGGGCAATAAGTATTAAGTTGTGTTTCTCTGATAAATCCTTTTGTGTTATAAAAAAAATGGTATAAAGAGGATTTTCTGACAAAAAAAAAACGTAAATTTCACCTCTACTTTGCTCTAAATTTCTGTGAAACACCTAAAGGGTTCATAAACTTTCTACGTGCTGTTGTGAATACTTTGAGGGGTCTAGTTTCTAAAATGGGGTGTTTGATAGGGGTTTCTAATATATGGGCCCCTCAAAGCAACTTCAGACCTGAACTGTAACCTAAAAAAACAAATAAATTAGGCAATACTTCGCTTCTTACATTATACTGATAATGAGCCGTGCCCACCCCGAGATTCAGTGTCCGGTTTTCCCAAGTATACACCCCAAGAAGTGTATTTCTATTGATGAGTCCCTGGTACATTTTAAAGGGAGGGTTCAATTCCGCGAGTACCTGCCGGGTAAGAGGGCAAGGTATGGCGTGAAAATGTATAAGCTGTGCGAGAGTGCATCAGGGTATACCTACAGATTTAGGATATATGAAGGAAAGGCCACCCCCAAACCAGACTGCATCCTGGACTACAATAGGTACATGGGAGATCAAGTCCTGAAGCCCTACATCGCCATGCGGTGTGGTATAAGAAGCTGGCCGTGCACATCATACAGATGGCTTTGTACAATGCGTACGTGCTACGTCGATGTGCAGGCCAGACGGGAACTTTCCTGGAATTTCAAGAGGTGGTAATCAAGAACCTAATCTTTAGGGACCAAGAAGGGGGGGCACCCAGTACTTCTGGAAGCGGGGCCACACGCATCGTACCAGGGCGGCAACACTTTCCAGGAGAAGTTCCCAAAATTGGCAAGAATGGAAAAAGTCAAAAGAGGTGCAAAGTCTGCTATAAGAGGGCGATAAGGGATGACACAATATATCAATGTGACGCGTGTCCCGAATAACCAGAGCTCTGTATGAAAGAGTGTTTTAAAATTTATCATACATCCCTTGGTTTATAATTTACCCCAATTTTACTTACCCTGATGCACTCCGCACAGCTTATCCCCCCTCGTCTTTCCCCTCTGGGCCCTGCTGTGTGCCCAGGCAGCTGATAACAGCCACATGTAGGGTATTGCCATACCCGGGAGACCCCACATTACAGTTTATGGGGTGTAGGTCTCACTACACCTCTAGATGAATGCCTTATGGGTGTCGTTTTTAAAACGGGGTCACTTCTTGCGGGTTTCAACTGTACTGGTACCTCAGGGGCTTCTGCATACATGACTTCGCACTAGAAAATCCCCAGTAGGCCAAATGGTGGTCCTTTCGTTCTGAGCCCTCCCATGGGCCCAAACGGCAGTTTATCACCACAAATGGGGTATTGCCGCACTCAGGACAAATTGGGCAACAAAATGGAGTATTTTATTTCTTGTAAAAATAAGAATTTTTGAGCTAAAACGACATATTATTGGAAAAAATGTTTTTTTTTTTATTCCCAGCCCAATTCAAATAAGTTCTGTGAAGAAACTATGGGGTCTAAATGGTCACATTACCCATAAATGAATTCCTTGAGGGGTGTAGTTTCCAAAATGGGGTCACTTCTGGTGGGTTTCCATTGCTTTGATACCTCTGGGGCTCTGCAAATGCGACATGGCACCCGAAAACCAAACCAGCAAAATCTGCACTCCAAAGAACACACAGCGCTCCTTCCCTTCTGAGGCCTCCCATGGGCCCAAACGGCAGTTTATCGCCACAAATGGGGTATTGCTGCACTCAGGAGAAATTGGGCAACAAAATGGGGTATTTTGTTCCCTGTGAAAATAAGAAATTTTGATTAAAAAATTACATCTTATTGGAAAAAATTACATTTATTTCATTTCACAGCCCAATTCAAATAAGTTCTGTGAAGAAACTATGGGGTCTAAATGGTCACATTACCCATAAATGAATTCCTTGAGGGGTATAGTTTCCAAAATGGGGTCACTTCTGGTGGGTTTCCATTGCTTTGATACCTCTGAGGCTCTGCAAATGCAACATGGCACCCGAAAACCAATCCAGCAAAATCTGGACTCCAACAAAGACATAGCGCTCCTTTCCTTCTGAGCCCTCCCATGGGCCCAAACGGCAGTTTATCACCACAAATGGGGTATTGCCGCACTAAGGACAAATTGGGGAACAAAATGGGGTATTTTGTTCCCTGTGAAAATAAGAAATTTTGATCACAAATGACATTTTATTGGAAAAAATTAAATTTTTTTCATTTCACAGCCCAATTCAAATACGTGCTGTGAAAAAACTGTGCGGTCAAAATGGTAACAACAACCATAAATGAATTCCTTGAGGGGTGTAGTTTCCAAAATGGGGTCACTATTGGGGGATTCCTACTGTTTTGACACCTCAACACCTCTTCAAACCTGGCATGCTGCCTAAAATATATTCTAATAAAAAAAAGGCCTCAAAATGCACTAGGTGATTCTTTACTTCTAGGGCTTGTGTTTTAGTCCACGAGCGCACTAGAGCCACATGTGGGACATTTATAAAAACTGCAGAATCTGGACAATACATATTTAGTAGTGCTTCTCTGGTAAAACCTTCTCTGTTACTAAAAAAAAATTGAATAAAATTGAAATTCAGCAAGAAAAATGAAATTTGCAAATTTCACCTCCACTTTGCTTTAATTCCTGTGAAATGCCTGAAGGGTTAAAAAACTTTCTAACTGCTGTTTTGAATACTTTGAGGGGTCTAGTTTTTAAAATGGGGTGTTTTATCAGGGTTTCTAATACATAGGCCCCTCAAAGCCACTTCAGAACTCAAGGGGTACCTTAAAAAAAAGGCTTTTGAAATTTTCTTAAAAATATGAGAAATTGCTGTTTATGTTCTAAGCCTTGTAACGTCCAAGAAAAATAAAATAATGTTCAAAAAACGATGCCAATCTAAAGTAGACATATGGGAAATGTGAACTAGTAACTATCTTTGGTGGTATAACCGTCTGTTTTAGAAGCAGATGCATTTAAATTCTGAAAAATGCTATTTTTTTCAACATTTTCTCTCAATTTTGCAATTTTTCACCAATAAACACTGAATATATCGACCAAATTTTACCACGAACATGAAGCCCAAAGTGTCACGAGAAAACAATCTCAGAATCGCTTGGATAGGTTTAAGCATTTCGACGTTATTACCACATAAAGTGAAATATGTCAGATTTGAAAAATGGGCTCTGAGCCTTAAGGCCAAAACAAGGCTGCGTCCTTAAGGGGTTAAAACAATTCCTACAATTTTTTGTCTACAGCTCTAATGCATAACTGTGCATCTCTATGGTAACAGACGAAAACAAACTCTGTGTAGTCTAATCCTGAAGTCATACTCCTTTCCATCTGAACCCTACTTTTTGCAAGTGCATAGAAAATCATTTGCAAATTGCTTGTGATGTTATGTCTTGTCACCCTAGACACAAAAGTTATGTCCACCTTTCAGCATTATTTTACAGATTATTTAGCATTATTATCTACATAAAAGGCTGAGTACCTGATTACTTGCATTGTACTGATCCTGAGTTACAGCCTGTATTATAGTACGGAGCTGCATTCACAAATCTGAATGTTGTATTTGGGAATTGTCGACAAGCTTGTCATTAGAAACACCTTACAGATTAGGCCCCCTGCATACAGCCGTAGCCGTATGCAGGGTCCGTGATTACGGGCACGGACGGCCGTGTCCTGTCACCCACATTTGCGGGCTGTGCTCCCGTTATAAAGTATAGAAGCACAGTCTACAAAATCAAAAAGTAGGACATGTTCTGTTTTTTTGCGGGTCATTTCTACGGCCCGGACACTTACGGTAAATATATGGGGAGGTGTCCGTGGGCCATAGAAATAAATGGATCAGTATTTTTATCTGCAATTACGGATCTGTGTGCATGGGGAACTTAGCTACACTTGGAAGATCAGATTTTCCTAAGGCTAGTTTCACACGTTGCAGTTAAAAATTCATTTTAAACTGCATGGTAAAATGCCAGTGTTTCGTAAAATGAAACCGCATTTTTATGGCATTTTAGTGGCATTCTTGGTCGTGTTTATTATTTCGTGACATTATTTAAAAAAAAAAAAAATCTGGCGCCCCACCCGTGACATGCTGCATTAAAAAATAAAAAGCCACCTCCCAGCTTAGCCCGGGACTTAGAACAGTCTTCAATAACTTCATGGGTGCCCTGACAGTAAGGGTATGTTCACACGCCCTAATTCATGCGTTTTACGCCTCGAATTACGGCTGAAAAAACGGCTCCAAACCGTTTGCAAACATCTGCCCATTAAATTCAATGGGTCTTACGGTGTTCTGTGCAGACGGACTTTTTTTTTACGCGCCGCTGTCAAAAGACGGCACGTAAAAAGACGCCCGCCTCAAAGAAGTGCATGTGACTTCTTGGGACGTAATTGGAGCCGTTTTTCATTGACTCCAATGAATATCAGCTCCAATTACGTACGTAAAAGACGCCACGAAAAACAGCTCCGTAATTTCAGACGTAATTGGCGTTGCCGTGTGAACATACCCTAAGGGTAGCCATATAGGTTAATGTCGGATAAACCTACCAATTTCGGCAGGAATGGCTGTGTATGGCAGATGTCGGGGGAGAGAGGTATCAGGCAGGTGAATTTCGACATACCCCATCTTTTTATTCTCAGGAGAGATAAGCCGCCACCAGAAGTGTCTGGCAGCGTTTTACTCCCCTCTCCCCAATCAGAATACCTGGACGAGCCAAGTGTGCATGTGTATGGGGGTATCGGGAGGAATAGCTGTTGGCCAAATAAGTGTTCGGCCAACAGTTATCCAATGTGTATGGCCAGCATTAGGTCTGTTCGGAGACTAGACTCGGTGGTCACTGAGACTGGAAGTCATCTTATTGATAGATGCAGATATTTGGACCAGAAGGTGACATCACACAGGAAAATTACCACAATCATTTTACATGACTACTTGTACTTGTTACATAAATCGAATTATATTTATGGATTTAACTATTATTCATGTCTGTATTTCAAGGCTTCGTTACTTCAAGGAGAAATATTACAGAGAAAACGAGAACAAGATGCAGCATTGGAATATCGATTTACTGCCTTCACGGGGGATATGTCCCCAAATGCTACACCAACAGGAGGACCTCAGAACAACTTTGCAACAACACTGTGATAAACGTTCAGCATTTTCTAATCACATTCAAAGATGTATTATCCTTTACTGACCTTTTTGCGTGGATCAGATCATGACATGAAAGGGATTTATTTTTATCTTAAATACAGTATTTTTGTAGGGTATGAAATTATAAATCTATATTTTTTTTCCCCAGCTATTTAACAAGATGGAAGTTTTTTTCTAACCCCTTCAATAATTTAATCTGGACCTGCAGCGCCATCTAGGAACAAAAAAAAATCCTTTTTTACGTTCCCCATTGTGCAAAATCAGGACTGTTGTGCTTATTATTGGAAAGCGTTATAAAATTGCCCATGATGAGGGTTTGGGAAATAGCAGGTTCAGCCTATAAATAGGAACATGAAAGAGGAAAGGGAGAGGGATCATCCTTTAGCAGAGAATGTGGATGTATATAGAGAGGAGGATGAATATGTACTGCGTGTTAGATGGCTAGAGGGTAAGATTATGAAGGTAATCTGGTATTAATGGCTAGACATCCCATTGCTTGCTGTAATGTTCAGGGGAAGCTGTCATCTTCTGCTGCAAGCAAGCACAAGTCATTGACCAATTATTTTACCAGTATTGACTCCTAGAAGCAGATTATAACAAGCTGTTTGTGGCAGACGTCTGGGAAATTATGTAATAGGTGGGTATATTTATTTCCAAGTGTAAGAAATAAAGTCAAAAAGGGTTTTCTTTATGGTTCCCTTCGCGCGCACTTTTCTGTGAATTTTTTTCTCTATTTTTGGCTTGTAAAAAACTTAATGAATTTCATGCATTTTTTACAAGTTTTATATAGTCACATAAGTTTGACAAAACACCCAAATAATGCCCACGATTGCAAAGAAAACACCACTGACCCAAAAACTCAAGTTAAAAGAAAAAGACGACACAAAAAAAGCCAGCACTGTGTGTAGTGCATTTTATATTTGCCTATTTTCCAGCACACAATTAGGGCTTATTTACACCAACGTGTAATACGTCCGTGCAATGCGCGTGATTTTCATGCGCCTCGCACGGACCTATGTTAGTCTATGGGGCCGTTCAGACAGTCCGTGATTTTCACGCAGCGTATGTCCGCTGCGTGAAACGCACGACATGTCCTATATTTGTGCGTTGTTCGCGCATCAAGCACCCATTGAAGCACTTCCGTGTGAGGCGCGTGATTCGCGCAACAGCAGTAAAAAGTATGATTGAAAACAGAAAAGCACCACGTGCTTTTCTGTTTACAAACATACAAACAGAGTGTCATAATGATGGCGGCTGCGCGAAAATCACGCAGCCACGCATCATATGGTGATGACACACGGAGCTGTTAACTGGCTTTTGCGCGCACAAAACGCAGCATTTTTTGCGCGCGCAAAATGCACACGCTCGTGTAAATGCAGCCTTAGCTGCAGTTAAAAAAAAACTGAAATAAAACTAGGAAAAATGCAGCAAAAAAGCTGTGTTTTTCTTAAAAACATTGTATGTGACAGCACTCTGTAAAAATAAAAAAAGTGCTTTTTGAAAAAAAACCAAAACTTTTGTGCGTGAATCTTTTTTTTTTCAGTTTAAATACTTTCCCAAGTCCCAAGGTAGGATTAGGCCAGGCTCACACATGGCACCGCAACACTAATGTAACTATAGAAGCCATAATTTACCTCCAAATTTAAACATCATTTAGTTTTCAGATCCAAAATTCTGTCCTGATTAATTTCATAATATATTTTCGTAAGGCTGGGTTTACATGGTGCCTTTTGTTGCATTTTTAGCGTGCGTTTTTTTGTTTTGGTAGATAAACTCCCATATCTCTCAACGGGAGTTCATCAACCAAAACAAAAAAACATTCTAAAAATACAAAAAAATGCACCATGTGAACCCAGCCTAAGACACCGAGCTTTGTTATGATTTATTAATCTCCTGCTTCCCTTTACACAGTCCCCATTCATGAGTCCTTGGGACCCCCCTGCCGAGTCAGAATGGTGAGCTGCTCTGTAAGGGTATGTGCACACGATGAGAGGCTTTTATATCTGAAAAGACAGACTGTTTTCAGGAGAAAACAGCTGCCTCGTTTCAGACGTAAAAGCTCCTCCTCGCATTATGCGAGGCGTCTGCGACGCTCGTAAATCTTGTGCTGCTCTTCATTGACTTCAATGAAGAACGGCTCAAATTACGTAGCAAAGAAGTGCCCTGCACTTCTTTGCCGAGGCATTCAATTTACGCATCGTCGTTTGACAGCTGTCAAACGACGACGCGTAAATGACAGGTCGTCTGCACAGTACGTCGGCAAACCCATTCAAATGAATGGGCAGATGTTTGCCGACGTATTGTAGCCCTATTTTCAGACGTAAATCGAGGCATAATACGCCTCGTTTACGTCTGAAAATAGGTCGTGTGAACCCAGCATTAAGAGTGGCTCCCGTTCTGGTGGACTCAAACCACCCATGTATTACATTCATATAAATGGCCACTATGTAGCATGACAGCTGCAGGGGAGATGTATGACTGACTACGGCTTCCCCCTGCAAAATAAGCTAAACACTGCAGCACCTATCTGAAATGAAATGTGTGAGTGGGGACCCATTACTTAGTACATCATACTATTTTATTTATAATACTTTTTCTATTATATTTTTAGACATCTCTATGGCTTTCAATCGGTTTTATGTCGCAGTAAGATTACGTTTTCAAAACAATTTGTTTTGGATCGCCTTTATGAGCTTGTCCACACGTTACGGGATTGCTATAGGATTTCCGCTGCGGGAAAAACGCACTATTTCCTGCATCTTTTACTGCACAAAATGGTGCAGATTTTGCTGCATTTTTCTCAATGCTGGGAGACGGTGACATCTGCTCTGAAGCTATTCAGTCGACTTTCTGCAGCAGGAATTGACATGGTGCGGTACGGAAAATACGCACCGCAGGTAAATTTCTGGTTGGAAATTTTACGCAGCGTGTGGATGAGATTTGTTACTTCTCACCCCCTTTGCTGCTACTGAATTCTGCTGCGTATTTTCTGTCCGCAATTCCGGTCGGAAAATATGCAGCAAATACACTACGTGTGGAAAAGCCCTAAGACTCACACGGCACGAAGGCTGTAAGTTCGCATACAAAACTCTGTTTTGTGCTGTACAATGCTCTGTCAGGTGGCACATGTATAGAACATGCCAAGTTTTTGTTTCTGTCAGGGTATGTGCACACGTAGTGACAAAAAACGTCTGAAAATCCATAGCTGTTTTCAAGGGAAAACAGACCCTGCTTTTCAGACATTTTTTGACCAACTCGCATTTTTCGCGGCGTTTTTCGTGCCGTTTTCGCGGCGGTTTTTATGTCCGTTTTTGGAGCTGTTTTCATTGGAGTCTATGAGAAAACAGCTCCAAAAAGTCCAAAGAAGTGTCCTGCACTTCTTTTGACGAGGCTATTTTTACGCGTCGTCGTTTGACAGCTGTCAAACGACGACGCGTAAATAACAGGTCGTCTGCACAGTACGTCGGCAAACCCTTTCAAATGAATGGGCAGATGTTTGCCAACGTATTGTAGCCCTATTTTCAGACGTAAAACGAGGCATAATACGCCTCGTTTATGCCTGAAAATAGGTCGTGTGAACCCAGCCTCAGATTCGTACAGGAAAAAAAAAACCACTAGGGCAGATTTACTATTAAAAATGCACCAGAATTTTGGATTAAATTGAGCCAGAATTCTGGCGTACATGCTGTGAGCCATATGTTTTTTTTCTCAATAAGGGGCATAGTTTGGTCCGTTCCCACATAACGTAAACGCTGCGGAATTTCCGCATTGGAATTGTTCACAGAAATTTCGCAGCATTTACAGTAGCAGCAAAGTGGATGAGATTTAGAAAGCTGTGGAAGAAAAACGCAGTGAAAACGTTCATAAATTGACCTGCGTTGCGGGATTTAAATGTGCAGCATGTCTATTTATGCTGCATTTTGGTTGCTTTTCTGTTGCAGGTTTTCCACATTTAATTCAATGGGGATGCAAAACCTGCAACAGAAAACCAAGTGTTGTGACTTTTGCGGTGTAATCACAGTGATTACGCCGCAAAAATCGCAACTCCGGAGAAAAAAATAATCATACTTACCCAGAACACCCTCCTTCTTTCTGCAGTCCGGCCTCCTGGGATGATGTTTTATCCCATGTGACCGCTGCAGCCAATCACAGGCTGCAGCGTCACATGGCCATTAACGTCGTCGTAGGAGGCCAGACTACGCGCAGAGAAGACAGAGGGTGTAAGTAAGAGCGCTTTCTTCCGCAGCGAAATTCAGCCCGAAAAAATGCACTACAATGTGGTGCGATTTTACGGACAACAGATGCTGCGGGTTCCAGGTCGGATACGCTGCATGATTTTTACGCAGCGTATCCGACCTGTAGGAACGTGGCCTTTAGATGTAAAATGGGGTGTGGTTTTAATGGAAAGGGCGTAGCTTAAAAAAAGCAACAATTTTTTTTCATAAAAAACTGGTGTAAAATAAGTAGGTGGTATAAGAAAGAGAAAAGTGTCTAGTATGTCTAGCAATATGCACCAAATTTTATAAATTTTGAACTTTTTCTGACTGCCCTGTCCAAGTTTATGCTGTCTAAAACTTAGACAGTATGGGTATGTTCACACGGCCTATTTATGGACGTAATTCGGGCGTTTTAACCCCCGAATTACGTCCGAAATTACGGCTTGAAAGCGTTGACAAACATCTGCCCATTGAAAGCAATGGGCTGACGTTTGTCTGTTCACACGAGGCGTATATTTACGCGTCGCTGTCAAAAGACGGCGCGTAAATAGACGCCCGTGCCAAGGAAGTGTCATGTCACTTCTTCAGACGTAAATGGAGCCGTTTTCCATGGACTCCATGGAAAACCAGCTCCAGTTACGTCCATAATGGATGCGGCGTTCAAGCGCCTGCACATTCCGTTACGGCTGAAATGACGGGGCTGTTTTCTCCTGGAAACAGCCCTGTAATTTCGGCCGTTACGGACGCTGCCGTGTGAACATACCCTATCAGTAAATATGGGCATACAGTAAAAACCTTGTGCACTTCTGGGCCTAATGTCAATGCATAATCATTGCACTTTATATTTACTATAAATTGCGGTTCACAAAAATAAAAACGTTCTTCCATGCTTGTCGTACGTGACAAATGTAACATAGTGGTGGTAAAGGCCGGTTTCCCAACGTGCATTTTAGCATCCGTGTTACGGCTGCAACACCCGGACCCTTTCTGCTTCTCCTGACTTGGATTTAGATCACCATAGAGCCAATCGCATCATTAAATCTTCTCAGCACTGCTCAGTTATCACTTATGTCATACTGAATATGTGGAGCAGGCAGACCAGCCAAACCACACCTATATATGAACAGCGCCTTGTACTTGTTTACAGCTCGTCTGAACTTTGCCTCTCAGCTTCCACAGGCACACGAAAAATTCACCCAAAATATAATTTATAGATAAAATACATGGTATAACTGGATATGAGCATTAGGTCGGTAAAGGTTCTGACATTTATTATTTTATGGGAAGACTGGGAGAAAACCCCAGTGCTATTATAAAAGGACTCTGGGATTTGTGACGGGGCCCTTACCCTGTATAACGTCTATTGGCGGCCATATTAGTTGTCACCATGCTTCCCGAGAAAGAGCTAAAGGCAAATATGCTGAATAGAATATTAAAAGACTAAGATTTTAGTCCTTTTTTTTCCAGGGGGGAAATGATCTTATAGGCCAGTGTACATGAGCGTAATACGAGTGCATTTCTGCATCTGTATTACAGCCGCAACGCCCGACTTATGTATTCTAGCAGACGACGTACTAAGAATATAGTGGCGCGTGTGTGTGTGTGTGTGTGTGTGTGTGTGTGTGTGTCCTTTTCCTATAGTATATCCATGTGATGTTTATCTTATTTTATCCATATGTCTAGTGCATGCTTTTCTGACAACCCTTCTATACCTGGCACATTAGAAGGTAATGGTGCTGAAAGCTAGATGCACAACATATTTGCAGGGTTAGCTGATCAGTCACCCATTAACCCAGTGACATCGCTGCTGTGTGCACAATGTCTCACAGTAATGGTCTGTGTAGCCGGGTGTGGCAGACGTGCAGCAACAAAAACACATTTGTCACATTGCTCAGATTTTCTGAAATACCTTTCCAGGAGGGCGACATCAAGATGAAATCAGAGTCTTGCAATATATGTACTGACATGATAGAGGAATACTCAGATGATTACACTGGGGAGTTACCGTCATCCACTGAGCATGTGCTTGCTGTGAATTGCAATCAGGCTGTTATTCCTTAGGGTGTAGTCACACTGTGGTTTTGACACTTTTTTGCCGCGTGGCCAAAACCCACAAAGCAGTAATGCATGCCTATTTATCGCGATTAGCTGCGGTTTTGCAATTAGCACAGAATCCGTGGCAAATTGCAGTAAAAACACATGCGGTTTTGCAGTGTAGTTTTGGGCCATGCGGCAAAAACCGCACCATGTAAATACACCCTTATTCATATTTGTTCATGCTAACGTTGATCACTTATCACTTCAGGACAAGCATTGAATGTCATGTATTATTTATTAGTATAGTTCACACGGGATAAATCTTTGTTATAATTTATGTAAGGCCATAATAAAGGCGTATTTATACCTTCGTATTACGGCTGCAACACCTGGACCTCCCGCAGTTTATTTGAACGGAGCTTAGATCACCATAGAAGTTAAAGCGGCCTTAAAGAGGCTCTGTCACCAGATTTTGCAACCCCTATCTGCTATTGCAGCAGATCGGCGCTGCAATGTAGATTACAGTAACGTTTTTATTTTTTTAAAAACGAGCATTTTTGACCAAGTTATGACCATTTTTGTATTTATGCAAATGAGGCTAGCAAAAGTACAACTGGGCGTGTTTACAGTAAAAGTCCAACTGGGCGTGTATTATGTGCGTACATCGGGGCGTTTTTACTAGCTGGGCGTTAGGAATGGGAGTGTATGATGCTGACGAATCAGCATCATCCACTTCTGTTCGTTAACACCCAGCTTCTGGCAGTGCAGACACATAGCGTGTTCTCGAGAGATCACGCTGTGACGTCACTTCCTGCCCCAGGTCCTGCATCGTGTCGGCCACATCGGCACCAGAGGCTACAGTTGATTCTGCAGCAGCATCAGCGTTTGCATGTAAGTAGCTACATCGACTTACCTGCAAACGCCGATGCTGCTGCAGAATCAACTGTAGCCTCTGGTGCCGATGTGTCCTCGCTCGTCCGACACGATGCAGGACCTGGGGCAGGAAGTGAGTGACGTCACAGCGTGATCTCTGGAGAACACGCTGTGTCTGCACTGCCAGAAGCTGGGCGTTGTGAAGAGAAGTGGATGACACTTCTATACACAACGCCCAGCTAGTAAAAGTAGTAAAAACGCCCCGATGTACGCACACAATACACGCCCAGTTGGACTTTTACTTTAAACACACCCAGTTGGACTTTAGCAAGCCTCATTTGCATAAATACAAAAATGGTCATAACTTGGCCAAAAATGCTCGTTTTTTAAAAATAAAAACGTTACTCTTATCTACATTGCAGCGCCGATCTGCTGCAATAGCAGATAGGGGTTGCAAAATCTGGTGACAGAGCCTCTTTAAAGGGGTTTTCCCATAATCATTATTTATCACCTATCCACAGGATAGGTGATAAATAACTGATCGGTGGGGGTCCAACCACTGGGACCCCTACCGATCACGAGAACGGACTTACTTTGCCATTCCTGGGATCCCCATAGGAATGGAGCAGTAATGCGCATGCTCGACCACTACTTCATTCATTTCTATTGGGCTGCTGCTCCGCCATCTTCGGCAGCCCCATAGAAATGAATTGTTCGGTTTAATGCGCACTACTACTCAATTCCTATGGAGCTTCAAGGAATGACAAGGTAAGCCCGTTCACAGGATCGGTGGGGGTCCCAGCGGTCAGACCCACACCGATCAGAAATATATCAAATATCCTGTGGATAAGTAAAAAATAATGATTATGGCAAAACCCCTTTAATCCTGAATTGTACACTTGCACCTGGGTTCCCCCAGAGATTACAACTGATGACTATTGTCTAAGCAGTGGAACACCATGTGATCATCTTAGTGTTGGGGGACCCTTCTATCAAAATTGAATTGCCCAATTCAGAGAAATTTTTACTTGCTCTTAGTTCATGAAGTAGCTCTTACAGTGTGTGCCAGTCGCCGATGTGCCAGGGGGAACTGTATTTTTGTTTTGCATTGGCCATAAGTGGCCATGTGACTAAAAATAAATCATCCTTCTAATGTATTTGTATGGCCACTTCATGCAATAGATCTAATGCTGTGTTTGTATGAGACTGTGCTGTAAAATCAGACGCAAACCGTGAACAAGGGTGGTGCACTTTTTGGGGGTAGAGGGATCAGAACCTTTCTTCTAATTCTTGATAACTGTCAATTCTCAGATTTTTAGAAGACTGGATCTAAGGACAGCCCCAACTAAATTATTGTTCAGATGTTCCGATTGGATAGAACGGTTATCTGGGTGGAAGCTATTCCAACAATACAATACATAATAAGTCTGCCAAAAAAGTGCATACTTGCCAATAGTCCCAATTTTAGTGGGTCAATTCTGCAAACCAGACCTCAAAAGGGGGTTTATATTTAAAAAAAAATGCCAACTGTTTTGGGGGCGTTCCCTGGCGGAATGGGGGGCCTTAAATGTCTTGATTTTAGGTATTTAAATATTGGTATGTACGAAAATGCAAATTTGACAATCAAATCTACATTTGTGACACCTGAAATAAAATCTTGGTTTTGAGGTTACAAATGTCTGAGCTGAATAAAATGCAGTTAGTGTCTTGTACATATGACCTGGAAATTGTATGATTCATATATTGGATTGTTGTTTTACTCAAGAACAATGACAACACACTTTGACCACCAGAGGGCAGTATGTCAGATATATTCATAGCGCTGGAACGTCTGCAGACTATCTCACATCACAGGAGGTGCACATCTCCAAAGATGTGTCTTATATTTCTTACTGATATTGTTATTTAAGAGATATTCTTCAGCATTTTCAGCCATTTTAACGCAAATTCAACAAAGTGGAAAACAACCAAATAAATCAGAACCAACAGAACCGGACAATAACAACTGCAGGACAACTGGAGTAAATGTAAAATTGCCTATAGTCATGCATGGTTATTATTAAAATGTTCCCACTTGTTAAAGGTAGAGAGTGAAATAATAACATTAAAGATATTCCAATGATATTTGTAAGATATGCCGTAAATATTTGATAAGTGGGAATCCCACACCTCACGTACGTCTTTTTCCACTAAAGTCTATGGGCAGCCAAGCCAGAGTTAGTCATTTCCATCAATGCCCATTTACTAACTACAGTCCAGTGGATGGGGATTTTGATCCGGACAATGCCCCTATGACAACTGCCAGGGCACTAACTGCTTTCATGGGGACACTGGAGCACAGATGCTGCAGACTTTGGGCCTATAACTTTAATCAGTTGTATCCACACAGAGATAAGTTAGTGAAAATATACAGCAAACAGACTTTGTGAATATGAGAAACGCTGATGTCCGCAAATCTGTTAATTGATAGTGGTCCCAGTCCTAGAAATAGAAAATGTATCAATAAAATAGATGCATTCAATTTTAAAGGGAATTTCAAGTTTTTGTGTTTCAATTCCTCGCCATTTTCAAGATCTCTGCTTCCCGTCAGTGACTTTGTTGACATTCAAAGGCTGAAAATTCATCATGATCACATGTATCTAACACAATTGGAAGGCTAATTACAACTGAGAGCTCTAGTACACCGTAGTGATCTGTGACAGCTTTAATTCAAACTCTTCTTGCTGTCAACAGATGAGAACATTCTTGTTTACACCTAGAGGCTGAAAACAATGCAGACCTAGACATTCAGTACCTACAAACCGACAAAGAAGAAGTCATCAACCCTGTCACTGTCAGACCACTAGGGATGTTACCATTAACCTCTTAAAGGGGTTTCCAGAATAGGTCATCAATATGTGGTCGGTGGGGGTCTGAGTCTTGGCACCCCCACCCATCAGCTGTATTAAGGGGGCCGCGGCACTTGTGCGAGTGCTGCTTGCCCCTCATTCCCTTTACTGCTTAATACTATGAAACGCCAACACTCTTGAAGCGGCGGTTCACAATTTTACAAGGGAATGGAAGAATGCTGTAATACTATGAACCCCTCGTTTCTCAGTAATGAGTAGCATGAGTGATGAAACGGAAGCAGCGTTTGCACAAGTGCCGCGACCCCTTCAAAACAGCTGATCGGCAGGGGTGCCGACAGTGGGACCCCCACCAATCAGATATTGATGGCCTATCCTGAGAATAGGCCATCAATTTTCTGTCACCGGATAACCACAACCCTACACCACTAGAGATATACCTTTACCCCCATGTTCCACCAGGCAAGCATTGGCAGAGCCCATGAGCCTTCAGCTACGCCTATGTTTATACAATAATGTTTTCATTCACCGACACCAAACAGAGTTCTTAAAAAGTGAGGAATTGAAATACAAATTTGATTTTAAAGTAATATATACAATGATATTGCTTTATAAAACTGGAAAACTGCTTAACAGAAAGACTTGGGTAAATGGTTCTGAGTAAATCATGAGAAGCTTGGACTGTCCTCTTCAATTTTGTTTCCCACATGTGCAAAAAGCCACATTCTGCCCTGCCGAGATGAACTACGATAAAAATAACTTTGCACTGACAGTTTCTAAGTCAGCGATAAGATGTTATCGCTTCATGGAAAGTAGCTATATTTTCATCCAAAATCACTTTGTCATGTTCTATTATTAGAATATCCACTTAGCTTAATGTAACAGAGAAGATGAACATAATGGTTCCATCATGAGAGATTGCTGCAGATAGGAAGACGCAGCCATTATGATGCAATTACACGCTGCAGCCTGCTACAGTCTACTTGCAGCTTTGGATATGACGGATTACTCGGGAGACTCTGCAACCTGCACACAAAGATGAAGGCTATGATCCGGAAGTTTGCTATAATAGCACATTAAAGTATTCTGAGCATAGCGAGGGCATTTGCTGAAATATTTTAGAAATATGCAAATAAAGTAATAGGAACATTTATTTAATTATTCCTTATTCAGCATTAGCCATGTTGATAAATGAAGAACTTTCTTTAGGATTTTAATTTGAAAAAGAACATAGACATTTTCATTCATATCATCCCATTAGAAAAAGTTTATTCAAAGGTGTTGTCTCTACTAGGGCATATGGATGTTATATTGGCAGGGTCGGACTGTTCGAACAGAGTTTCAGGGGATTCTTCAGCTCTTACACAATAATGCGGCACAAAGCTCCAGCAGAAGACAACCCCATTCGGAGAGATGACTTTGGAGACAATCACTTGCCACTAGAATCTATTTATTATGAGATTAACCTATTAGATCTGATTGATGATATGTCTGGTGTGTATAATGATAAGAACAAAGTCTAAGAGACATTTAAAAGTGTACATGTTCTAAATGGATGGTAGGTGGACCCAAGGAGCCCCAGACCTGCTTGAGCACCTCCTGCTCTGTATGTATTACATTGTGCCGTCCATTCACTTGAATTAATTAATCAAAAGGGATGCCTGGACCTGAGATTGTCACCTGATCATTAGATGGGGCTTTGATTTGGGAAGGGACTGTCCTGATGGAACAATCCATTTAAATAAGTTTTCATAGGATGGCAAAAAGATATACTTATGTTTAAAGTTTTGTTTTAGTTCCGTACTACCCGTCAATAGGCTCCCCTAACATTTCCTGCTTCTTTGCAGTGCAGTGACGTGTCTTCAAGTGCCACATGACATCAGCAGCCAAGAGCTGACATAGTGACATTACTATGGAAAGCACAGTACCACAGAGACTAGCAATTGGCTGCCATGGTCATTTGAGGCTGGACGACATGCCAATGCACTTTGATAATACCCTTTGATAAGTACAAGATGAACTGTAACGTCTCTCTGATACCTCAGTTCAAATGTTTGTTGCTCACTTGAAGGATTGATTCCTTGGGTTTGAATACAACCAGAAATTAGTTTGTTCTTCTTGTGCTTGCATGGTATTTCTTGCCGTATTCAAGTTTCCTTCCTCATTCATAAAACACACCGATAGTGTAAATGCCGCTCCCTGCCCTTCTTTTTTTTTTACCTGCTGCAGGCATCTTCTTCCTCTTAGCCGGCGCTGCTCTTCTCCCCCGAGTTGAGCGTCTGATAGCCTCCCACGGCCCCGATGCTCTGCTCTGGGACCTAGTTCGCTCACGTGCATGCTGACTCTCTTTTTCAAAGGGCCACAATGTGCCAAATTATTCCACCCAGCTTTTCCTGGGTATAAAGGGTCTTCCCCTTCTGATACTCCTTGCCAGAGCAATTTGGTTCTCTTCCTAGCTCGTTTAGTTATCTGTCATATTGTTTTTGGATTTTCTGTGTTTGACCTCTACCTGTACCTTTTGACTATCCTCGCCTGTTGGCTGGCCTGACCTCTGGCTAGTGACTCGTGATGAACCTTTGTTGCCTGCCCTGACCTTTTGCTATACCTGACTCTGCACACGGACTTTGAGTTTACGCTATTCCTGTTAAGAGGCTGTCACTGAGGGAGAAAACTCCTGCGGTAGCGACCTGGGGTTCCCCTACAGCTGTTCAGATCCTTGTATATGGGCTAAAGGGTGAATACCAGGGGTTCCCTTAGACTCTGCTCTGTGGTTAAGGCCTACATCAAATCCCTTGGTGACAAAGTGGGTTCATACGATACTCAGCTGGCCCCTTGACCGATTTATTCCATGGGCCCCATGACAGATAGGTTGCTTTGAATGAAATTGGTGTTTATGGAGTCTGTAAATTTAATTGTGGGCCCAATAAATAATGGAAAGATAAAAACGAATACTGGATTTGTCTTATCCAGGGATGATCAATCTATAGGGATTTCTGTAAGGAAAGTCCATCCACAGACGAGATGTAAATTAACCCCCCACCTCCTGCAGTCAGACAGTATATCGTCTAACTATGTACTCCCATTAGGATCTCCTTGCATTATATAGTGCCCAATAAAATTAGGTCTTAGGATAGTACATGGGACACATATATTGCTGTCATTTTTGAAACTACATTACATAATTGAGTAATGTGGGTTTCTGTGAGTCTACATAACAGCCTCGGTACTTACAAATGCCCTGCTCGAATAGTTTTCCTATTGATCCTTTCTATTCATGTTTACCATGAGCTACCTCCTATCTGCACTGTAGTTAAATGGCATTGAAGAGAGTCATTTGCACCCTCAATCAACACTTTTGTGAATGTAGATTATCAATACACCAGGGACTGGTGGTGACATCGCAGAAACAGCTGTTATGTTTTATTATAGAAAAAAACATTTCTAAGAACCGTTTTTCTTAGTAGTGAGAATTCTGTCCCAGAAGTAAAGGGACATTGAATTATTTGCATTTTTGTGCAGTTAAATTCTAAAGTGTATGACGATGTGAAAACCACGGACAGCACATGGATGCCATCCGTGTTTTGCGGATTTGTTATTTACGGACCACAATATACAAATGGTCGTGTGCATGTAGTCTAATAGAGTTGGATTAAGGGCTTATTCAGATGAACGGGATATACGTCCGTGTAACGCGCGTGATTTTCACGCGCGTCGCACGGACCTATATTAGTCTATATTAGTGCAGACAGTTGCGTGATTTTTACGCAGTCTGAGTCCGCTGCAAAAAACTCACGACATGTCCGTTCTTTGAGCGTATGCCACGCATCACGCACCCATTGAAGTCAATGGTTGCGTGAAAATCACACGCACAACACGGAAGCACTTGCGTGATTCGCGCAACAGCTGTGAAAAGGATGAATGAAAACAGAAAAGCACCACGTGCTTTTCTGTTTACAAACATCCAAACGGAGTGTGATAATGATGGCGGCTGCGCGAAAATCACACAGGGGCTGACACACGGAGCTTAAGTGCCTTTTGCGCACGCAAAACGCACACGCTCGTGTGAATCAGGCCTAAGTTTAAGGGTATGTGCACACACACTAATTACGTCCGTAATTGACGGACGTATTTCGGCCGCAAGTACCGGACCGAACACAGTGCAGGGAGCCGGGCTCCTAGCATCATAGTTATGTACGATGCTAGGAGTCCCTGCCTCGCTGCAGGACAACTGTCCCGTACTGTAATCATGTTTTCAGTACGGGACAGTTGTCCTGCAGCGAGGCAGGGACTCCTAGCATCGTACATAAGTATGATGCTAGGAGCCCGGCTCCCTGCACTGTGTTCGGTCCGGTACTTGCGGCCGAAATACGTCCGTCAATTACGGACGTAATTAGTGTGTGTGCACATACCCTAAGAATGTAGTCATGTAAAGGTCGCATGCATCCTGGATAACTATGACATTCTTCATTTTATTGTACTCCATGAGCAGAGACATTGTTTGTAAGACAGTTTAGTTCAGTGTTAGGCTACATTCAGACGCGAGTGTCCAATAAGCGCAGCATTTTTTCTACATTGCATGTCTGTGTACGTTGCATATTGGCATCAATGTGCTTTGCGTGTGGCATGCGTTTATCACGTACGTGCAAGCATTTCACTTTTTTTTTTACATTTATTTCTCAGCTTTTTTATGTATTTGATGCGTGAAACACGGACAGCACGCGGATGCAGTCAGTGTGCTGTCCGTGGTTTTCACGCACCCATAGTAGACTTCAATGGGCGGCTAGGTGCGTGAAAAGTCACCAATATAGGACATGCAGTGAGTTTCGCACAACGGACTCTCACTGCGTGAAAAATGTCTGAGTAGCCCCATTGAAATCAATGGGTCCGTCTACTGTGCGTTATTTCAACGCACAGCACATGGACGAGTATTACGCTTGTCTGAATAAGCCCTTGTTAGTGAGCTGTAAAAATAATTCATATTTTCTTTTTAATTGTTGTAATTAAACTGCTGTCTTTATATAATGAACCCTCATAGCTCCAGTAGGGCTGTATTGGAAGCATATTCCATCTCAACATTTATTAGGTATTATTTACTCCCAGAGGCTTGACTTTTACGGGAGAGTGTTGTGGGCATGCTCTGTGTCTTGTGTAGAGGTCACTGCGTAGGGAACGGAGGGCGGGAAAAGGAGCTGAGTTGTCTGCCTCCAGCTTTATAATAGCAGTATTACCTTTTATTGTAATCCTGACCTCTGATGATAATGAGATGACTGCTGACCCTGCCTGCAGCGTACACAGCACTAGCTGAAAAGTGACAGGAAGTATCAGCTTATTGTGAGGGTCAGTGTTCATTCAGAAAACTTCAATATTTAGGGAATTTTTTTTAATATATTGACCTGAAAACAAACACCAAAAACTATAGAAAAAATATGTTTAACATAAAAACTTAAAAGTGTCTTTCCATCTTGGACATTTATGGCATATACATATCCATATCCATATCCATATCCCACCTACCTTGTCCGGTTCCCGCTGCTCCCCAGCCACTGTCTGAAGAGGTGGTCGGAAGTACGGAAAGAACCGAGCTTGCTGAGCTACACTGTTTCCATAACTCCTATAGAAGTGAACGAGAGTTACAGAAACAACGTAGCACGGTGAGCAATGATGTTTCTGGAAATCTAAAGCTACAGAACAGCGTCGCTCGCCGTGCTACACTGTTTCCGTAACTCCTAATTACTGCTATGACCCCTTATGAACCCTTATGACTTCCAGGTAATTAAAGTAATATTCTGCAGCATGGCAGTGGAGTCTGGTCTGTCTTTCGTTATGTCCATCCTCATCTTACAGTGCACTACATTAGTGTTTTAGGTAAAACGTGCCTTATTCAGCATGTTGTTGAAGACATTGACAAGATAGGACATGTGCATCCAGTCAACACAGCAAAACAAGGTTCACACAGAGAAAATAAGCAGTTGGAAGCAGAAAGTGTTGATAAATGATAATCTTCACTTAGGCCTCATTCACACGAGCGTATCAGATTCACACGCGTGAAAAACGCACGTGGATCTGGTCCGTGTGTGTTGCGTCATGCATCAGTGTGCTTTGCGAGTGGCATGCGTTATTCACGCACTCGTAAAGCACTTTTTTTTTCAATGGAATTGATGCGCAAATCACGCACCGCACACAGATGTGCATCCGTGTGCAGTGTGTGGTTTTCACGCACCCATAGACTTCAATGGGCTCGTAGGTGCGTGAAAACACACCAATATAGGACAACGCACGCATGTGTGAACGGCCCCATTGAAATCAATGAGTCCGTGTGCTGCTCGTGTTTTCCATGTGCAGCACAAGGGACGTTATTCACGCTCGTGTGAATGGGGCCTAACAGTTATTAAGTTGACAACATACAATATTACTGCAAAATTGTCACATTTAGTGGTGCAGATTTATTTTTTTTGGTTGCTTCTCTTTTAATTTTGTGTATTTTCCAGCTTATTCATAATGCATCAATCACTCCAGTCTATTCTCTAAGTCACATCAGTGGGGCCTTCTTTCAATCTACCACAAGGCTCTGCCCTAGGAATGCTTCTCTTCTACATGGACACCTACAATATTGACCAACTCATCAGTTCATTTGGTTTTTTAATATATCGGGTGTTTTATGTCTTCTTGTATACAGATATATTTTGCCCAAGGGGTCTGTTTCCTGACACCTCCTCTGTCCTCTCTCTTGCACCAGAGGCATAACGTAGCAGCATCGGCACCTCTCTGTACATCTAGCACAGGAGGGATTATCTATGACTGTGGCCCCCTGCACATGACCGTAGCCATGTGTACGGTCTGTGATTACAGCACAAATGGCCCGCGGACTCTCATCCACATTTGCGGGCCGTGCTCACATAAAGTATAGGAGCACGGTCCGTAAATGCAAAAAATAGGTCATGTTCTATTTTTTGCGGGTCGTTTCTACGGCCCAGACACTTACCCATAAACATACGGGAAGGTCTCCATGGCATATAGAAATGAATGGATCAGTATTTTTATCTGCAATTACGGATAAAAGTTACGGTCGTATGCATGAGGCCTAAACACTGATTGGCCGCTTTCAGTAACTTCCTCTTAGGAAAAAAAAAGAGAGTGTGAAAGGTCAAGTGTTTGTGGCTTACAATAATAAGGGGCACTGAGGCTACCATTTTTATGGGGGCACTGTGGTTGGCACTGTTAAGTGAGGGTTTACAGCTGGCAAGAGTCAGAAAATGACATGGTCTGTTGGTTGAACAAGAGTTCAGCTGATAGCTCTCTAGTGTGTATAACCAACCGTAGGGCACATGCGCCCGAGCATATTATGTCTCCATTCAACCTCTGAGATGTAATGCGGCACCTATAGACTATGGGGCCCTACTGTATGGGCATGACCACACATGGTGGAATTCCTCCGCAACTGTCCGCATCAATGCCGCACAGAATCTGCGTTGCAGATTCTGCAGCGGATCTGCACAAAATGTGCAGAAAATTGATGCGGACTGGCCGCTGCGGACTGCAGGAAAAGTGCTTCTCTTCTCCCTATCAGTGCAGGATAGAGAGAAGGGACAGCACTTTCCCTAGTGAAAGTCAAAGAAATTCATACTTACCGCCCGTTGTCTTGGTGACGCGTCCCTCTTTCGGCATCCGGCCCGACCTCCCTGGATGACGCTCCAGTCCATGTGACCGCTGCAGCCTGTGCTTGGCCTGTGATTGGCTGCAGCCGTCACTTACACTGAAACGTCATCCTGGGAGGCCGGACTGTAGACAGACGCAGGGAGTTCTCGGTAAGTATGAACTTATATTTTTTTTTACAGATACATGTATATTGAGATCGGTAGTCACTGTCCCGGGTGCAGAAACAGTTACTGCTGATCGCGTAACTCTTTCAGCACCCTGGACAGTGACTATTTACAGACGTCTCCTAGCAACGCTCCCGTCATTACGGGAGCCCCATTGACTTCCTCAGTCTGGCTGTAGACCTAGAAATACATAGGTCCAGCCAGAATGAAGAAATGTCATGGTAGTAAAAACAATACGCTCCGCAGCACACATAAGATCTGCGGACTTCATTGCGGAATTTTGACTCTCCATTGAAGCCAATGGAGAAATTCCGCCATGAGTCCGCAACCAGTCCGCCACTGCTCCGCAACAGACAGAGCATGCTGCGGACACCAAATTCCGCTCCGCAGCCTATGCTCCGCAGCGGAATTGTACGCATCGTGTAAACGAACACTGCTAAATTAAAGTGAAAGTCAATGGAGAAACGGCTCCGCTGCGGATTAACGCTGCGGAGTGTCCGCAGCGGAATTTAAGTGAAATTCCGCTATGTGTGAACCCGCCCTATCTCTGTACAATTGAATTGTGGCATGCTCCATCGGATCACCACACAGCGGCATGTGCACACCTACGGCTCTGCAATATGGGGCTGCAGGTACGTGTGCCTCCGTACCGCCTCCTGCAGGCGGCTCTGCTTTGTGCAAGAGACCTTAGACTGTGTTGAAGATACACGACCAGCACTTCAGCAGAAATAGTTCCTTAAGGCATAATGTCTGGATGTACTTAACACTTCAGTCAGGAATGCATAGTAAGTATTGATCGTTTTTAGTTGGGTTGTTTAGTGGTAGACATACGAAGGCCCATAGCAGACATATTATTATCCATGCATCACATATAGTCATTGCTTTAGATGCCACTTCTCACTATCACAGATGAATGATGACAGAATCCTTGTCCATTGTCGTTCACAGTCTCTCTTTGTCTTCCTGCCGTAATTCTCCTTACAGCTCTTGACTGCTCCAGTCCCAACCACAGCCTGTCATCCTGCTGTCTCATACTATACCGGGTCAGCTCACCCCTATCTTCCTGCACAATCCCATGCACTTCAGAGATCTCTACAGCTTATCCATGGCAGCCTAGGCTCTGTTCACATTAGCATTCATCATTTACAGGGTCATTCCCATTTTACCACTTTTTATTTTTTTTTGGCCACATGTGTATAAACCTAGTGAACCCCTCCAATTGTTTTTCCTTCCCTTCCAGGATTTCATTCTCTGCATTCATCTGTTCCTCGCTACTCGTTCCCCGGGTTGTGGGTGATACGCTTCCCTTTCCACCACGTGACAATCAAGCGGCGCTGTGATAACATTATAGTGCTGCTCATCTCTTCTATGTGAGCGCTCCCGATGATGCGCTATGACAGCCCTGATATGGGCTCTGCAGCTACACTATATGGACAAAAGTATTGGGACACGTACGCATTACGCCTACAGAAGCTTTTATGACATTCTATTCTATATCTCTTGGCATTAATATGGAGACGGTCCCCCCTTTGCCACTAAAACAGCTTACACTCTTCTGGGAAGGATTTCTACAAGATTTTGAAGTGTGACTATGGGAATTTTTTCCCATTCATTCAGAAGAGCATTTGTGAGGTCAGACACTGATGTTGGATGATAGGGTCTGGCGCTCAATCTACATTCTAGTTCATCCCAAAGGTTTGGATGGGGTTGAGTTCAGGGCTCTGTGCGGCCAGTCAAGTTCTTCCACACGAAACTCACGCAGCCAACCAACCAACCATGTCTGTATGGACCTTGTGCACTGGGGCGCAGTCATGCTGGAACAGAAAAGGGCCAAACCCCAAATTGTGGCCACAACGTTGAAAGCTACAATTGTCCAAAATGTCTTGGAATGCTGCAGTAAGATTTCCCCATAGCATTATCCATCCTCCACCAAACCTCACAAATCATGCATTTTTTATTTCCTATAGAGAAGTCTATGGGAAAACGTTAAATCAACCCCATGGTGCGATTACAAAAAAAAAAGTGTCAAAAATATGTGACTACAAAAAACACCACCCGAAAAAAGCTTGTAAAAACTGCATGAATTTCATAGCGAGTTTTACAAGCCAAGCAGAATAGGGGCTAATCTGTATGTTGCTACCTGATGCTCTTTTTGTGCAGAATATGCTGCGGAAACCGTAATGTCACTTTATTCTCAGCAACACGGTTTTCAACTCCGCTAGCTGAAAATTCTGCCTCGTATGAACCAAGATGGAAAACGCGTCAGAATCTGCGTTAAGTTTCCTCCGTGTGTACACGGCTTTAATAGTAAAACTCATCCAACAAAAAATCCATGTAAATCAAGCAGCAGCTACATGGTATAGAAATCACAGAACTGCTTCTGATACTACAACCGACACAATAAAATGTATCACACAACACAGGATTCCCCTGCTGTGACGTCACAAAGGCAGCTATCCCGGCGTGACGTCACAATAGCCAGTGGGAAGGAAGAACAGGAGGCTAAGTGGAGGGGGCGGGGAATCCCGGTTGTGTCGTCATCGTAATCCCAGAGCAGAGAAGAAGGAGGCGGTGGCGGCGCTGGAGTAGCCGGAGGTCAGACGGAAGAGGGAAGGGGGGCGCTGTGCACTCTGCAGGCCCTCGGCTGTAGGGATCGAGGGAGGGTCGGAGCTGGCAGCCGGAAGCCGGAGTGAGCATGGAGGCCGAGGACGGACAGGGGCTGCGGGTCGGCTCACTGGTACCGGTCCTGCTGGAGCAGATAGTGAATGACACTCTGGTGGTGACTCTGAGCTGCGGGGACAGGAGGTATACCGGCGTCCTGCTGGACTGCAGCAAGAAGTGAGTACACTGCCGCTCATCTGCTGCTGGGAAAGCTGTGTCCATAGCTGTCTATGATCACCTCTGACAGCGCCCCCAGAGTCTTCTTTTGTAGCAAGTTTTTGAAACAAATGTTTACATTTGTTTCAGAGTTGTATCTAATTCTTAGAAAGATGGGTGACAACCAATATGGCTGCCATTACAGCACCCACAGAGGTTGTCACCCAGATTCCCTATCAGATCCTCCTAGTTCTGCAGAGACATGACCCTTCCCCCATTACATAACTAGAAACAATCTCTTTTTGGGACCCTAGGAAAGCTGGGTGATGAGCCCAATAGGCATTGTAGTAACAGCTATATTGGTTGTCATCCCTTTTTTCCAGCAATATGTTTGAAAGGGATTGCCAATAACTGGGATGGAGAGGTCAACTCAAGGACTTCTATTCACCAGAGATGTTTTTTTATTTTAGGGGAATTTTTTTATTTTTTTTTTAAGTAGTTTGGATTAGATTATAGAGCAGCACCCTGATATTTCTTTAGTATTGGAAGGTTGATCCTTCGACAAGATACAAGCGCAGTTATATAACAAGGCAGCCATGTTCACGTAGTTGCAAATATGAGTGCAATTGAATCGTCTCACACGGGAAATTCTCTGCTGCAAATCTGCGATAAAATCACAGCAAAAAACTGCATGGATTTTGCTGCAAATTTCACTATTTGCGTTGCAAAGGGTGAAATCTACGGTGAAAATCTGCAGCATGCCATAAAATCTGTGTGTGAATGGTGTTGTACTGGACTACGTTGCATATGGAATGTGGATTCTGTGCCGAAAATCTCTAATAAATCCACCACATCGGAACGCTTTGTCTACTTTTCTATTTTGTAATACACGGGCACCAAGGAAGGGGTTAAATACAGAACTAAATGATCAAATATCTGTATTTAAAACAATTATTTAATAGTCTGCAACCTTTGATGGATCTCCAGCGTTTGGTTGACTACAACTCCCATCATGTCTTAGAAGACACTCAGGGAACTCTGGGAAATCCTTCACATGCCGGAGAGTCACAGGTTGCAGACCACTGGTCCCATGGTTTTCGTTTATTGCAGATCTTTGTTGTATGGACCTTTTTTATTCACATGTGACTTATGTTCCTCTAGGTGTTCATGATGATAAAGTTTGAGAGGTCTTTATGGTTCTCCATTACAGATGACCAGATGATAAATGTGCACAATGTCCTTGGAAGACAATCGTGAAACGGAGAAGGTGTAATAAACAAAAGAAGCCATTTTTCTTTTGTATCGTTGCATTTGCCTTCTTCATAGATCAAATTCCTATAACTTTCTACTCGCTGAACTAGACTGAAGAGATTAGAAGGAAGATATTTTTATTGCATCGTCCTCCTCCTGCGGACTGGTGGTTATTACCCTAAGATCTAATGCACACGGCAATTAATGGAGGCGCCGTACGGTCGACCGCACACTGAGTACCTACCGATCTGTAATATGGAACCGTAGAGACTCCCATGTGCTGCTCTTCTGGGTCCATTCATGTGGAAGTGACTTGTACATAGGCCCTGAGGACGAAAATTCCACTGCATTTACAGTAGCCGCAAAGTGAATGAGATTTAGAAAATCTCAGACCCACGCTGGAAATAAATTGCGGAAAATGTGACACAGTGTGAATTTCATATCTCCGGAAAGTCAGTTTATGCTCCGTTTTGCTGTGCGGAGATGCTGCGTGTTTGGGCCATAGACTTCAATGGGGAGCATAAGTTCTGCAGTAAAAATCACCGGTTGAGTTACATTGCGGTTTGTACAGCGATTCCGCAGCGTAAAAAACACAGAAAATCTGCAGGTGCCCATAAGGTTTGCTATAATCATTGCTCCACACTAAATTCGCAGGTAAAACCGTATTTCTGAGACTGACTTACCTCCCGTTGTTTTTGGAGATTCCGCAGTAGATTTTCTGTTGCTAAAAAAAAAATCTGCAGCATCTTCTGCGTGTACCCTTTGGGGGAGTTCACGCGGAGGAATTTTGCAGGCGGAATCTGCTGCAAAATTCTGCCTCCCATTAATTCCAATGGAAGTCGGACCTTTCTTTTTCCCACTAGCTGATTATTTCAGCTAGCGGGAAAAAGAAGCATCCTGCTCGATCTTCGGGCAGATTCCGCCCGAACCTCCTATTGATGTCAGGAAATGGTGCGTTTTTGCTGCAGCGGAAAGTCTCTGACTTTAAACGGAATTGCTGCAGAAATTTTCTGCAACAATTCCGTTGTGTGTGGACAAGCCCTTAAAAAGTGTTTAACGGGCTGCAATAGGAATTGATAGGATCCGACCAGAAAGATCCAAACTGTCTAATCTGCTTCCCTTGACATCAGCCATCAGGCAGTCAATATGGAAGTTGGATTGTTTCTAGACTGATGTGATCTACCTGTAAAATTATTATCGCTATGGCCAGGTTGTCACCCATCCCAATTCTTTTAATTTTACATTGTGTGTGTTTATTTCAATATGGAGAGAGGAACAAGCCGCTGCCTGACCCCTCTGGCTTATGTTCTGTGGTAGCAGAAGACCGGGCATTCAACATGCCACATCCCTCTTTCCATGACATCTGCTATCGGGGGACAGTTGGGAGGTCTCGTACACATTTGATAATCAGCCGAAATTGACAAAATAGGCAACTTTTTCCCTGTATATAGCCAGCTTAAATGGGTTTTCTGGAGAGAGAAAATTTGACCTATTTTGAGGATTGACCATCAATAGTTGATAAATGGGGGGGTCCAACTCACAGCATCCCCGCAGATCAGCTGTATTGAAAAGGCTGCGGTGCTTGTGCGAGCGCTGCTTCCCCTTCTTCGCTCAATACTGTCAAACTTGTAGCAGCGGTTCAAGTGTGTCAGCGTTTGACGGTATTGAGTAATAATGGGGAATGAAGGCAAAGCAGCGCTCGAAGCACCTTCAATGCAGCTGATCGGTGGGGGTGCAGAGAGTTGGACCTCCACTGATCAGATATCCTCAGGGTAGACCAGCAATGTTCTCTCTTCGGAAAACCCCTTTTAATTCTTTCTGTTTGTTACTTTATGTTGTCCAGGGGAAAAAAAAAACAGCGCCACTCTTGTCCATTGACTGTGTCCGGTATTGAAGGTCAGCTGTATTCAAGTGACTAGAGTGGCTAATCGCATACTCATTCACGTTTAATAGCTGTTGGCCAGCAACTGTGTTATTGGGCTCCCATATGAACATGTAGGACTTTGTTCACATCACATCGGAGATATATGTAAGGGCTCATTCAGATGAACAATTGTCACGTCCGAGTGTAGAACAGACAGCACCCGGACTGAACATTGACCCATTATAGCTAATGGGCCAATTCATAGATCCGCTTTATTTCACTGGCCATCCGTCTGTAATGAAAAAATAGCAGTATGCTCTTTGTCCGGTTTTATGCAGGAATGATCCATAAAAGTCCATGAATCTGCATGAAAAACGGACGTCACACGGATGCCTCCCGTTCCGTTTTTTTCATGGATGGTTGCGTAAACTGGAAGTGAATACAGGAAGTAAATCCAGAGCAGTGTGGTCCTGAATAGAAGACCTGGTCAGAAGCCAAAAACTGCACGCGAGAAATATCGAACAATGCTATGTATGCTATAAGCAATAGAAAGTGCCGTTTCTGCGGTCATGTGAACAGCCTGGGGGTGTGTTCTGTGGGTTGGGATAATTGAGGACATTCTTCAGTTTTTTTTCCACGGACGTGAAAAACGGATGTTACACTGATACCATCCGAATGGAAAAAACGGACAAACTGAAGGCAATCACCGAAAACGAATGTAAAATTGAACATTTTTCACGGACTGAACTCGGACGAGTTTTAACAACACTTGTCTGTAGTGCTTGACGTATACCTCCAGACGAATGCTTTCACGTATGCCATTGTATAGGCATATGATGCCCATAGGCTCCTATTGTAAAAAAATAAAAATAAACAGCTCAGCCTGGCAAACAAAGGGTTGGACCGGTTAAAATCCAGCCTGTCCAACCCCTCCCCAGAAGAGAGATGTTGGAAGACAGTGGGACTGACGGTTGTTGAGACAGCTGCCCGGCCTCAGAAAAGGGAAGGAGCGTATTCATCATACAAATGGTCTAACCTGTTGTAAAATGACTTTTTGTGCGATTTATTATATGCTTTTAGATAATTGAAAAACGTGCATTATTCTCCGACCATGGGCTATTTACGTCTCGGATGGGAAAGAAAAGTTGCATCTGATTTGCAGTCATTCTTTTCGAAAGCTTAACCTACCCATGGTATTGTGCTAGTGCAGAAAAATTCATATTTCTTACAGATTTATGACTTTAGATGTGTGTAATACATTGCCATATAGGGTAAGAAGGAGCTGCCCAGACAGGGAGGAATTGCTGAAGGGCGATGTCAGATGTCTTGCGTTTAGTTTTTCAATACCAACTTCTGTTACGTTACCTATTCACGTCACATAGATAGGAGTCCTAAAACTTTGGGTTGGTACTGGAATGACCTAGAGGTGTTCAGCATAGAGAAAGCTAAAAAAAAAAAAAAAGAGCAGCTGGCAAGGGCTTGGGTATAATCAGCTTTAATGAACGTAAGCCTTCCACAGTCAGGTGGGGGAGGGGTGGCAGGCTGCTTTCACATGATCTACTGTCCTTCCCTGTGGTTACTCCATTTACCTTCAGTGCTGGGCAATGGACATTGCATTGGAAAAACCTGCCGGTGTATCTTGTTTTAACTGTTACTTCTTTTATATACATATAAAGTAAAGGCCCTTTTACACGGTCCAGTAATCGGGCAAATAAACGTTCATGTGTAAACAGGGCAACGGTCAGCTGATGAACAAGCAAACGCTCGTGAAAGGAGCAAACGAGCGCCCATCAACGAGCTGTCTCGATCGGCGCTCGTTTACTCGGCCCTTATCGAGTCGTGTAATTCGACTCTAAGACAAAGGGCTCAGATGGTTTGATCAGTTTACATTGTTTGCACGGTCAGCTTTTTGTTGGTGTTGAAAAGAAAAGCCCTTTTCTCCTATTACCTATAAACAAACCTTAGTATTCTGGATGAATCCGCTTTATTCAACCGGTTCCATTTAACCCCTTAATGACATACCACGTACTAGTACATGGTAGCCGTTAGGGGGAAGTATGGGGCAGGCTCACGGGCTGAGCTCGCTCCATACTCAGCGGGTGACAGCTGTGTTATACACTCCCTGCAACGGGCGGAATCAAAGATCACTTTGATTCTGCCCGTTTAACACCTTAAATGCCCCTGTCAATCGCGACCACACCATTTAAATTGTTAGAATCAGGGGGGCGTCCCCTCAAATTGCATCGCGCGCCCCCACATGGCGGGATCGGCCAGTGACTATGGTTGTTATGGCAGTCTGGGGGCCTAATGAAGGCCCCCAGATCTGCAATCTATGTATTCCTTAAAAGCCCTGCCTCTGGGAGGGCTTCAAAGGAGACTATCAGTATCACAATATACTGCAATACGTTAGTATTGCAGTATATCCTGGATCGCTGGTTCAAGTCATCTAGGGGGACTAATAAAAAAAAGTAAAAAACACGTTTTCTTTCCCTAAAGCAATGTTAAAAAAAAATACAAGTTAACATAACTGGTATCGCCACGTCTGTAAAAGTCAAAACTATCACATATAGCGCTATTTAACCCGCTCGCTGAACGATGTAAAAAAAATATATATAAAAAACATGCAAATTTCTGTTTTTTGGTCACCTTCGCTCTCCAAAAAAAGGAATATAATGTGATCAGTCACACCGCTAAATTGATGGAAAAATAAAAGTTTATGGCTCTCAGAATATGGCGACACAAAACATTTTATTTTTAAAGTCGTAAAACAAAACCTATAAATTTGGTATTGCCGTAATCATATCAACCTGTAGAATAAGAGGAATATGTAGTTTTTACCGCCTGATGGATGCTGTAAAAACAAAACCATCCAAAAATTGCTGTAATCACAGTTTTTTGTCCATTTCACTCCACAAATAATTTTTATTATTCCCAGTACAATAAATGGTGCCGTGAAAAACTACAACTTCTCCCGCAAAAACAAGTCCTCGTATGGCTATATAGATGAAGAAATAAAAAAGTTATGGCTTTTGGAAGGCGGGGAAGAAAAAATGAAAAAACTCAAATTGGCCTGGTCTTTAAGGGGTTAAATGCTACAGCAATATACTATTTTGGAAATGGATATAAAAATGCTGTTAAGGATTTCTCTAGCTCAGCAATTTACACTGTTCTTTTGTTTACTCCACTAGGTCCGGA